>NW_027394278.1:1950344-2011244 GCF_049309525.1 Garra rufa | reverse complement strand
AAACGCTGTTTTCTGACATTTCAGGCTCTAACTTCAAAAATCATGCAAAACACTTCTAACACCTTCAGATATGTTTGTCTGTGTTGCAAAATAGGTTTTATTCATGCACAGACTGCAATTTTAATTTTTGGCCGAGTTTCAGCTTTTATTACCAGAACCAAGTTTGTTATGTGCTGAAACGCTGTTTTCTGACATTTCAGGCTCTAACTTCAAAAATCATGCAAAACACTTCTAACACCTTCAGATATGTTTCTCTGTGTTGCAAAATAGGTTTTATTCATGCACAGACTGCAATTTTAATTTTTGGCCGAGTTTCAGCTTGCATTGCCTGAACCAAGTTTGTTAAGTGCTGAAACGCCGTTTTCTGACATTTCAGGCTCTAACTTCAAAAATCATGCAAAACACTTCTAACACCTTCAGATATGTTTCTCTGTGTTGCAAAATAGGTTTTATTCATGCACAGACTGCAATTTTAATTTTGGGCCGAGTTTCAGTTTGCATTGCCTGAACCAAGTTTGTTATGTGCTAAAACGTCGTTTTCTGACATTTCAGGCTCTAACTTCAAAAATCATGCAAAACACTTCTAACACCTTCAGATATGTTTCTCTGTGTTGCAAAATAGGTTTTATTCATGCACAGACTGCAATTTTAATTTTTGGCCGAGTTTCAGCTTGCATTGCCTGAACCAAGTTTGTTATGTGCTAAAACACCGTTTTCTGACATTTCAGGCTCTAACTTCAAAAATCATGCAAAACACTTCTAACACCTTCAGATATGTTTCTCTGTGTTGCAAAATAGGTTTTATTCATGCACAGACTGCAATTTTAATTTTTGGCCGAGTTTCAGCTTGCATTGCCTGAACCGAGTTTGTTATGTGCTGAAACGCCGTTTTCTGACATTTCAGGCTCTAACTTCAAAAATCATGCAAAACACTTCTAACACCTTCAGATATGTTTCTCTGTGTTGCAAAATAGGTTTTATTCATGCACAGACTGCAATTTTAATTTTGGACCGAGTTTCAGCTTGCATTGCCAGAACCAAGTTTGTTATGTGCTGAAACGCCGTTTTCTGACATTTCAGGCTCTAACTTCAAAAATCATGCAAAACACTTCTAACACCTTCAGATATGTTTCTCTGTGTTGCAAAATAGGTTTTATTCATGCACAGACTGCAATTTTAATTTTTGGCCGAGTTTCAGCTTGCATTGCCTGAACCGAGTTTGTTATGTGCTGAAACGCCGTTTTCTGACATTTCAGGCTCTAACTTCAAAAATCATGCAAAACACTTCTAACACCTTCAGATATGTTTCTCTGTGTTGCAAAATAGGTTTTATTCATGCACAGACTGCAATTTTAATTTTTGGCCGAGTTTCAGCTTTTATTACCAGAACCAAGTTTGTTATGTGCTGAAACGCTGTTTTCTGACATTTCAGGCTCTAACTTCAAAAATCATGCAAAACACTTCTAACACCTTCAGATATGTTTCTCTGTGTTGCAAAATAGGTTTTATTCATGCACAGACTGCAATTTTAATTTTTGGCCGAGTTTCAGCTTGCATTGCCTGAACCGAGTTTGGTATGTGCTGAAACGCCGTTTTCTGACATTTCAGGCTCTAACTTCAAAAATCATGCAACACACTTCTAACACCTTCAGATATGTTTCTCTGTGTTGCAAAATAGGTTTTATTCATGCACAGACTGCAATTTTAATTTTTGGCCGAGTTTCAGCTTGCATTGCCAGAACCAAGTTTGTTAAGTGCTGAAACGCCGTTTTCTGACATTTCAGGCTCTAACTTCAAAAATCATGCAAAACACTTCTAACACCTTCAAATATGTTTCTCTGTGTTGCAAAATAGGTTTTATTCATGCACAGACTGCAATTTTAATTTTGGGCCGAGTTTCAGCTTGCATTGCCTGAACCAAGTTTGTTATGTGCTAAAACGTCGTTTTCTGACATTTCAGGCTCTAACTTCAAAAATCATGCAAAACACTTCTAACACCTTCAGATATGTTTCTCTGTGTTGCAAAATAGGTTTTATTCATGCACAGACTGCAATTTTAATTTTTGGCCGAGTTTCAGCTTGCATTGCCTGAACCGAGTTTGTTATGTGCTGAAACGCCGTTTTCTGACATTTCAGGCTCTAACTTCAAAAATCATGCAAAACACTTCTAACACCTTCAGATATGTTTCTCTGTGTTGCAAAATAGGTTTTATTCATGCACAGACTGCAATTTTAATTTTGGACCGAGTTTCAGCTTGCATTGCCAGAACCAAGTTTGTTATGTGCTGAAAAGCCTTTTTCTGACATTTCAGGCTCTAACTTCAAAAATCATGCAAAACACTTCTAACACCTTCAGATATGTTTCTCTGTGTTGCAAAATAGGTTTTATTCATGCACAGACTGCAATTTTAATTTTGGACCGAGTTTCAGCTTGCATTGCCAGAACCAAGTTTGTTATGTGCTGAAACGCCGTTTTCTGACATTTCAGGCTCTAACTTCAAAAATCATGCAAAACACTTCTAACACCTTCAGATATGTTTCTCTGTGTTGCAAAATAGGTTTTATTCATGCACAGACTGCAATTTTAATTTTTGGCCGAGTTTCAGCTTGCATTGCCTGAACCGAGTTTGTTATGTGCTGAAACGCCGTTTTCTGACATTTCAGGCTCTAACTTCAAAAATCATGCAAAACACTTCTAACACCTTCAGATATGTTTCTCTGTGTTGCAAAATAGGTTTTATTCATGCACAGACTGCAATTTTAATTTTTGGCCGAGTTTCAGCTTTTATTACCAGAACCAAGTTTGTTATGTGCTGAAACGCTGTTTTCTGACATTTCAGGCTCTAACTTCAAAAATCATGCAAAACACTTCTAACACCTTCAGATATGTTTCTCTGTGTTGCAAAATAGGTTTTATTCATGCACAGACTGCAATTTTAATTTTTGGCCGAGTTTCAGCTTGCATTGCCTGAACCGAGTTTGTTATGTGCTGAAACGCCGTTTTCTGACATTTCAGGCTCTAACTTCAAAAATCATGCAAAACACTTCTAACACCTTCAGATATGTTTCTCTGTGTTGCAAAATAGGTTTTATTCATGCACAGACTGCAATTTTAATTTTTGGCCGAGTTTCAACTTGCATTACCAGAACCAAGTTTGTTATGTGCTGAAACGCTGTTTTCTGACATTTCAGGCTCTAACTTCAAAAATCATGCAAAACACTTCTAACACCTTCAGATATGTTTCTCTGTGTTGAAAAATAGGTTTTATTCATGCACAGACTGCAATTTTAATTTTTGGCCGAGTTTCAGCTTGCATTACCAGAACCAAGTTTGTTATGTGCTGAAACGCCGTTTTCTGACATTTCAGGCTCTAACTTCAAAAATCATGCAAAACACTTCTAACACCTTCAGATATGTTTCTCTGTGTTGCAAAATAGGTTTTATTCATGCACAGACTGCAATTTTAATTTTGGGCCGAGTTTCAGCTTGCATTGCCTGAACCAAGTTTGTTATGTGCTGAAAAGCCTTTTTCTGACATTTCAGGCTCTAGCTTCAAAAATCATGCAAAACACTTCTAACACCTTCAGATATGTTTCTCTGTGTTGCAAAATAGGTTTTATTCATGCACAGACTGCAATTTTAATTTTGGGCCGAGTTTCAGCTTGCATTGCCTGAACCAAGTTTGTTATGTGCTGAAAAGCCTTTTTCTGACATTTCAGGCTCTAGCTTCAAAAATCATGCAAAACACTTCTAACACCTTCAGATTTGTTTCTCTGTGTTGCAAAATAGGTTTTATTCATGCACAGACTGCAATTTTAATTTTGGACCGAGTTTCAGCTTGCATTGCCAGAACCAAGTTTGTTATGTGCTGAAAAGCCTTTTTCTGACATTTCAGGCTCTAACTTCAAAAATCATGCAAAACACTTCTAACACCTTCAGATATGTTTCTCTGTGTTGCAAAATAGGTTTTATTCATGCACAGACTGCAATTTTAATTTTGGACCGAGTTTCAGCTTGCATTGCCAGAACCAAGTTTGTTATGTGCTGAAACGCTGTTTTCTGACATTTCAGGCTCTAACTTCAAAAATCATGCAAAACACTTCCAACACCTTCAGATATGTTTCTCTGTGTTGCAAAATAGGTTTTATTCATGCACAGACTGCAATTTTAATTTTGGGCCGAGTTTCAGCTTGCATTGCCAGAACCAAGTTTGTTATGTGCTGAAAAGCCTTTTTCTGACATTTCAGGCTCTAACTTCAAAAATCATGCAAAACACTTCTAACACCTTCAGATTTGTTTCTCTGTGTTGCAAAATAGGTTTTATTCATGCACAGACTGCAATTTTAATTTTGGACCGAGTTTCAGCTTGCATTGCCAGAACCAAGTTTGTTATGTGCTGAAACGCCGTTTTCTGACATTTCAGGCTCTAACTTCAAAAATCATGCAAAACACTTCTAACACCTTCAGATATGTTTCTCTGTGTTGAAAAATAGGTTTTATTCATGCACAGACTGCAATTTTAATTTTGGGCCGAGTTTCAGCTTGCATTGCCTGAACCAAGTTTGTTATGTGCTGAAACGCCGTTTACTGACATTTCAGGCTCTAACTTCAAAAATCATGCAAAACACTTCTAACACCTTCAGATATGTTTCTCTGTGTTGAAAAATAGGATTTATTCATGCACAGACTGCAATTTTAATTTTTGGCCGAGTTTCAGCTTGCATTGCCTGAACCGATTTTTTTATGTGCTGAAACGCGGTTTTCTGACATTTCAGGCTCTAACTTCAAAAATCATGCAAAACACTTCTAACTCCTTCAGATATGATTCTCTGTGTTGCAAAATAGGTTTTATTCATGCACAGACTGCAATTTTAATTTTTGGCCGAGTTTCAGCTTTTATTACCAGAACCAAGTTTGTTATGTGCTGAAACGCTGTTTTCTGACATTTCAGGCTCTAACTTCAAAAATCATGCAAAACACTTCTAACACCTTCAGATATGTTTCTCTGTGTTGCAAAATAGGTTTTATTCATGCACAGACTGCAATTTTAATTTTTGGCCGAGTTTCAGCTTTTATTACCAGAACCAAGTTTGTTATGTGCTGAAACGCCGTTTTCTGACATTTCAGGCTCTAACTTCAAAAATCATGCAAAACACTTCTAACACCTTCAGATATGTTTCTCTGTGTTGCAAAATAGGTTTTATTCATGCACAGACTGCAATTTTAATTTTTGGCCGAGTTTCAGCTTGCATTGCCTGAACCGAGTTTGTTATGTGCTGAAACGCCGTTTTCTGACATTTCAGGCTCTAACTTCAAAAATCATGCAAAACACTTCTAACACCTTCAGATATGTTTCTCTGTGTTGCAAAATAGGTTTTATTCATGCACAGACTGCAATTTTAATTTTTGGCCGAGTTTCAGCTTGCATTGCCAGAACCAAGTTTGTTAAGTGCTGAAACGCCGTTTTCTGACATTTCAGGCTCTAACTTCAAAAATCATGCAAAACACTTCTAACACCTTCAAATATGTTTCTCTGTGTTGCAAAATAGGTTTTATTCATGCACAGACTGCAATTTTAATTTTGGGCCGAGTTTCAGCTTGCATTGCCTGAACCAAGTTTGTTATGTGCTAAAACGTCGTTTTCTGACATTTCAGGCTCTAACTTCAAAAATCATGCAAAACACTTCTAACACCTTCAGATATGTTTCTCTGTGTTGCAAAATAGGTTTTATTCATGCACAGACTGCAATTTTAATTTTGGACCGAGTTTCAGCTTGCATTGCCAGAACCAAGTTTGATATGTGCTGAAAAGCCTTTTTCTGACATTTCAGGCTCTAACTTCAAAAATCATGCAAAACACTTCTAACACGTTCAGATATGTTTCTCTGTGTTGCAAAATAGGTTTTATTCATGCACAGACTGCAATTTTAATTTTGGACCGAGTTTCAGCTTGCATTGCCAGAACCAAGTTTGATATGTGCTGAAAAGCCTTTTTCTGACATTTCAGGCTCTAACTTCAAAAATCATGCAAAACACTTCTAACACGTTCAGATATGTTTCTCTGTGTTGCAAAATAGGTTTTATTCATGCACAGACTGCAATTTTAATTTTGGACCGAGTTTCAGCTTGCATTGCCAGAACCAAGTTTGTTAAGTGCTGAAACGCTGTTTTCTGACATTTCAGGCTCTAACTTCAAAAATCATGCAAAACACTTCTAACACCTTCAGATATGTTTCTCTGTGTTGCAAAATAGGTTTTATTCATGCACAGACTGCAATTTTAATTTTTGGCCGAGTTTCAGCTTGCATTACCAGAACCGAGTTTGTTATGTGCTGAAACGCTGTTTTCTGACATTTCAGGCTCTAACTTAAAAAATCATGCAAAACACTTCTAACACCTTCAGATATGTTTCTCTGTGTTGCAAAATAGGTTTTATTCATGCACAGACTGCAATTTTAATTTTTGGCCGAGTTTCAGCTTGCATTGCCTGAACCAAGTTTGTTAAGTGCTGAAACGCCGTTTTCTGACATTTCAGGCTCTAACTTCAAAAATCATGCAAAACACTTCTAACACCTTCAGATATGTTTCTCTGTGTTGCAAAATAGGTTTTATTCATGCACAGACTGCAATTTTAATTTTGGGCCGAGTTTCAGTTTGCATTGCCTGAACCAAGTTTGTTATGTGCTAAAACGTCGTTTTCTGACATTTCAGGCTCTAACTTCAAAAATCATGCAAAACACTTCTAACACCTTCAGATATGTTTCTCTGTGTTGCAAAATAGGTTTTATTCATGCACAGACTGCAATTTTAATTTTTGGCCGAGTTTCAGCTTGCATTGCCTGAACCAAGTTTGTTATGTGCTAAAACACCGTTTTCTGACATTTCAGGCTCTAACTTCAAAAATCATGCAAAACACTTCTAACACCTTCAGATATGTTTCTCTGTGTTGCAAAATAGGTTTTATTCATGCACAGACTGCAATTTTAATTTTTGGCCGAGTTTCAGCTTGCATTGCCTGAACCGAGTTTGTTATGTGCTGAAACGCCGTTTTCTGACATTTCAGGCTCTAACTTCAAAAATCATGCAAAACACTTCTAACACCTTCAGATATGTTTCTTTGTGTTGCAAAATAGGTTTTATTCATGCACAGACTGCAATTTTAATTTTGGACCGAGTTTCAGCTTGCATTGCCAGAACCAAGTTTGTTATGTGCTGAAACGCCGTTTTCTGACATTTCAGGCTCTAACTTCAAAAATCATGCAAAACACTTCTAACACCTTCAGATATGTTTCTCTGTGTTGCAAAATAGGTTTTATTCATGCACAGACTGCAATTTTAATTTTTGGCCGAGTTTCAGCTTGCATTGCCTGAACCGAGTTTGTTATGTGCTGAAACGCCGTTTTCTGACATTTCAGGCTCTAACTTCAAAAATCATGCAAAACACTTCTAACACCTTCAGATATGTTTCTCTGTGTTGCAAAATAGGTTTTATTCATGCACAGACTGCAATTTTAATTTTTGGCCGAGTTTCAGCTTTTATTACCAGAACCAAGTTTGTTATGTGCTGAAACGCTGTTTTCTGACATTTCAGGCTCTAACTTCAAAAATCATGCAAAACACTTCTAACACCTTCAGATATGTTTCTCTGTGTTGCAAAATAGGTTTTATTCATGCACAGACTGCAATTTTAATTTTTGGCCGAGTTTCAGCTTGCATTGCCTGAACCGAGTTTGGTATGTGCTGAAACGCCGTTTTCTGACATTTCAGGCTCTAACTTCAAAAATCATGCAACACACTTCTAACACCTTCAGATATGTTTCTCTGTGTTGCAAAATAGGTTTTATTCATGCACAGACTGCAATTTTAATTTTTGGCCGAGTTTCAGCTTGCATTGCCAGAACCAAGTTTGTTAAGTGCTGAAACGCCGTTTTCTGACATTTCAGGCTCTAACTTCAAAAATCATGCAAAACACTTCTAACACCTTCAAATATGTTTCTCTGTGTTGCAAAATAGGTTTTATTCATGCACAGACTGCAATTTTAATTTTGGGCCGAGTTTCAGCTTGCATTGCCTGAACCAAGTTTGTTATGTGCTAAAACGTCGTTTTCTGACATTTCAGGCTCTAACTTCAAAAATCATGCAAAACACTTCTAACACCTTCAGATATGTTTCTCTGTGTTGCAAAATAGGTTTTATTCATGCACAGACTGCAATTTTAATTTTTGGCCGAGTTTCAGCTTGCATTGCCTGAACCGAGTTTGTTATGTGCTGAAACGCCGTTTTCTGACATTTCAGGCTCTAACTTCAAAAATCATGCAAAACACTTCTAACACCTTCAGATATGTTTCTCTGTGTTGCAAAATAGGTTTTATTCATGCACAGACTGCAATTTTAATTTTGGACCGAGTTTCAGCTTGCATTGCCAGAACCAAGTTTGTTATGTGCTGAAAAGCCTTTTTCTGACATTTCAGGCTCTAACTTCAAAAATCATGCAAAACACTTCTAACACGTTCAGATATGTTTCTCTGTGTTGCAAAATAGGTTTTATTCATGCACAGACTGCAATTTTAATTTTGGACCGAGTTTCAGCTTGCATTGCCAGAACCAAGTTTGTTATGTGCTGAAAAGCCTTTTTCTGACATTTCAGGCTCTAACTTCAAAAATCATGCAAAACACTTCTAACACCTTCAGATATGTTTCTCTGTGTTGCAAAATAGGTTTTATTCATGCACAGACTGCAATTTTAATTTTGGACCGAGTTTCAGCTTGCATTGCCAGAACCAAGTTTGTTATGTGCTGAAACGCCGTTTTCTGACATTTCAGGCTCTAACTTCAAAAATCATGCAAAACACTTCTAACACCTTCAGATATGTTTCTCTGTGTTGCAAAATAGGTTTTATTCATGCACAGACTGCAATTTTAATTTTTGGCCGAGTTTCAGCTTGCATTGCCTGAACCGAGTTTGTTATGTGCTGAAACGCCGTTTTCTGACATTTCAGGCTCTAACTTCAAAAATCATGCAAAACACTTCTAACACCTTCAGATATGTTTCTCTGTGTTGCAAAATAGGTTTTATTCATGCACAGACTGCAATTTTAATTTTTGGCCGAGTTTCAGCTTTTATTACCAGAACCAAGTTTGTTATGTGCTGAAACGCTGTTTTCTGACATTTCAGGCTCTAACTTCAAAAATCATGCAAAACACTTCTAACACCTTCAGATATGTTTCTCTGTGTTGCAAAATAGGTTTTATTCATGCACAGACTGCAATTTTAATTTTTGGCCGAGTTTCAGCTTGCATTGCCTGAACCGAGTTTGTTATGTGCTGAAACGCCGTTTTCTGACATTTCAGGCTCTAACTTCAAAAATCATGCAAAACACTTCTAACACCTTCAGATATGTTTCTCTGTGTTGCAAAATAGGTTTTATTCATGCACAGACTGCAATTTTAATTTTTGGCCGAGTTTCAGCTTGCATTACCAGAACCAAGTTTGTTATGTGCTGAAACGCTGTTTTCTGACATTTCAGGCTCTAACTTCAAAAATCATGCAAAACACTTCTAACACCTTCAGATATGTTTCTCTGTGTTGAAAAATAGGTTTTATTCATGCACAGACTGCAATTTTAATTTTTGGCCGAGTTTCAGCTTGCATTACCAGAACCAAGTTTGTTATGTGCTGAAACGCCGTTTTCTGACATTTCAGGCTCTAACTTCAAAAATCATGCAAAACACTTCTAACACCTTCAGATATGTTTCTCTGTGTTGCAAAATAGGTTTTATTCATGCACAGACTGCAATTTTAATTTTGGGCCGAGTTTCAGCTTGCATTGCCTGAACCAAGTTTGTTATGTGCTGAAAAGCCTTTTTCTGACATTTCAGGCTCTAGCTTCAAAAATCATGCAAAACACTTCTAACACCTTCAGATATGTTTCTCTGTGTTGCAAAATAGGTTTTATTCATGCACAGACTGCAATTTTAATTTTGGGCCGAGTTTCAGCTTGCATTGCCTGAACCAAGTTTGTTATGTGCTGAAAAGCCTTTTTCTGACATTTCAGGCTCTAGCTTCAAAAATCATGCAAAACACTTCTAACACCTTCAGATTTGTTTCTCTGTGTTGCAAAATAGGTTTTATTCATGCACAGACTGCAATTTTAATTTTGGACCGAGTTTCAGCTTGCATTGCCAGAACCAAGTTTGTTATGTGCTGAAAAGCCTTTTTCTGACATTTCAGGCTCTAACTTCAAAAATCATGCAAAACACTTCTAACACCTTCAGATATGTTTCTCTGTGTTGCAAAATAGGTTTTATTCATGCACAGACTGCAATTTTAATTTTGGACCGAGTTTCAGCTTGCATTGCCAGAACCAAGTTTGTTATGTGCTGAAACGCTGTTTTCTGACATTTCAGGCTCTAACTTCAAAAATCATGCAAAACACTTCCAACACCTTCAGATATGTTTCTCTGTGTTGCAAAATAGGTTTTATTCATGCACAGACTGCAATTTTAATTTTGGGCCGAGTTTCAGCTTGCATTGCCAGAACCAAGTTTGTTATGTGCTGAAAAGCCTTTTTCTGACATTTCAGGCTCTAACTTCAAAAATCATGCAAAACACTTCTAACACCTTCAGATTTGTTTCTCTGTGTTGCAAAATAGGTTTTATTCATGCACAGACTGCAATTTTAATTTTGGACCGAGTTTCAGCTTGCATTGCCAGAACCAAGTTTGTTATGTGCTGAAACGCCGTTTTCTGACATTTCAGGCTCTAACTTCAAAAATCATGCAAAACACTTCTAACACCTTCAGATATGTTTCTCTGTGTTGAAAAATAGGTTTTATTCATGCACAGACTGCAATTTTAATTTTGGGCCGAGTTTCAGCTTGCATTGCCTGAACCAAGTTTGTTATGTGCTGAAACGCCGTTTACTGACATTTCAGGCTCTAACTTCAAAAATCATGCAAAACACTTCTAACACCTTCAGATATGTTTCTCTGTGTTGAAAAATAGGTTTTATTCATGCACAGACTGCAATTTTAATTTTTGGCCGAGTTTCAGCTTGCATTGCCTGAACCGAGTTTGTTATGTGCTGAAATGCGGTTTTCTGACATTTCAGGCTCTAACTTCAAAAATCATGCAAAACACTTCTAACACCTTCAGATATGATTCTCTGTGTTGCAAAATAGGTTTTATTCATGCACAGACTGCAATTTTAATTTTTGGCCGAGTTTCAGCTTTTATTACCAGAACCAAGTTTGTTATGTGCTGAAACGCTGTTTTCTGACATTTCAGGCTCTAACTTCAAAAATCATGCAAAACACTTCTAACACCTTCAGATATGTTTCTCTGTGTTGCAAAATAGGTTTTATTCATGCACAGACTGCAATTTTAATTTTTGGCCGAGTTTCAGCTTGCATTGCCTGAACCGAGTTTGTTATGTGCTGAAACGCCGTTTTCTGACATTTCAGGCTCTAACTTCAAAAATCATGCAAAACACTTCTAACACCTTCAGATATGTTTCTCTGTGTTGCAAAATAGGTTTTATTCATGCACAGACTGCAATTTTAATTTTTGGCCGAGTTTCAGCTTTTATTACCAGAACCAAGTTTGTTATGTGCTGAAACGCTGTTTTCTGACATTTCAGGCTCTAACTTCAAAAATCATGCAAAACACTTCTAACACCTTCAGATATGTTTCTCTGTGTTGCAAAATAGGTTTTATTCATGCACAGACTGC
Organism: Garra rufa; assembly: GCF_049309525.1. Taxonomy (NCBI): domain Eukaryota; kingdom Metazoa; phylum Chordata; class Actinopteri; order Cypriniformes; family Cyprinidae; genus Garra; species Garra rufa. The sequence continues at coordinate 1,999,512 of NW_027394278.1, read as the reverse complement.
AATTTTAATTTTTGGCCGAGTTTCAGCTTGCATTGCCTGAACCGAGTTTGTTATGTGCTGAAACGCCGTTTTCTGACATTTCAGGCTCTAACTTCAAAAATCATGCAAAACACTTCTAACACCTTCAGATATGTTTCTCTGTGTTGCAAAATAGGTTTTATTCATGCACAGACTGCAATTTTAATTTTTGGCCGAGTTTCAGCTTGCATTGCCAGAACCAAGTTTGTTAAGTGCTGAAACGCCGTTTTCTGACATTTCAGGCTCTAACTTCAAAAATCATGCAAAACACTTCTAACACCTTCAAATATGTTTCTCTGTGTTGCAAAATAGGTTTTATTCATGCACAGACTGCAATTTTAATTTTGGGCCGAGTTTCAGCTTGCATTGCCTGAACCAAGTTTGTTATGTGCTAAAACGTCGTTTTCTGACATTTCAGGCTCTAACTTCAAAAATCATGCAAAACACTTCTAACACCTTCAGATATGTTTCTCTGTGTTGCAAAATAGGTTTTATTCATGCACAGACTGCAATTTTAATTTTGGACCGAGTTTCAGCTTGCATTGCCAGAACCAAGTTTGATATGTGCTGAAAAGCCTTTTTCTGACATTTCAGGCTCTAACTTCAAAAATCATGCAAAACACTTCTAACACGTTCAGATATGTTTCTCTGTGTTGCAAAATAGGTTTTATTCATGCACAGACTGCAATTTTAATTTTGGACCGAGTTTCAGCTTGCATTGCCAGAACCAAGTTTGATATGTGCTGAAAAGCCTTTTTCTGACATTTCAGGCTCTAACTTCAAAAATCATGCAAAACACTTCTAACACGTTCAGATATGTTTCTCTGTGTTGCAAAATAGGTTTTATTCATGCACAGACTGCAATTTTAATTTTGGACCGAGTTTCAGCTTGCATTGCCAGAACCAAGTTTGTTAAGTGCTGAAACGCTGTTTTCTGACATTTCAGGCTCTAACTTCAAAAATCATGCAAAACACTTCTAACACCTTCAGATATGTTTCTCTGTGTTGCAAAATAGGTTTTATTCATGCACAGACTGCAATTTTAATTTTTGGCCGAGTTTCAGCTTGCATTACCAGAACCAAGTTTGTTATGTGCTGAAACGCTGTTTTCTGACATTTCAGGCTCTAACTTAAAAAATCATGCAAAACACTTCTAACACCTTCAGATATGTTTCTCTGTGTTGCAAAAAAGGTTTTATTCATGCACAGCCTGCAATTTTAATTTTGGGCAGAGTTTCAGCTTGCATTGCCAGAACCAAGTTTGTTATGTGCTGAAAAGCCTTTTTCTGACATTTGAGGCTCTAACTTCAAAAATCATGCAAAACACTTCTAACACCTTCAGATATGTTTCTCTGTGTTGCAAAATAGGTTTTATTCATGCACAGACTGCAATTTTAATTTTGGACCGAGTTTCAGCTTGCATTGCCAGAACCAAGTTTGTTATGTGCTGAAACGCTGTTTTCTGACGTTTCAGGCTCTAACTTCAAAAATCATGCAAAACACTTCTAACACCTTCAGATATGTTTCTCTGTGTTGCAAAATAGGTTTTATTCATGCACAGACTGCAATTTTAATTTTTGGCCGAGTTTCAGCTTGCATTGCCTGAACCGAGTTTGTTATGTGCTGAAACGCCGTTTTCTGACATTTCAGGCTCTAACTTCAAAAATCATGCAAAACACTTCTAACACCTTCAGATATGTTTCTCTGTGTTGCAAAATAGGTTTTATTCATGCACAGACTGCAATTTTAATTTTTGGCCGAGTTTCAGCTTTTATTACCAGAACCAAGTTTGTTATGTGCTGAAACGCTGTTTTCTGACATTTCAGGCTCTAACTTCAAAAATCATGCAAAACACTTCTAACACCTTCAGATATGTTTCTCTGTGTTGAAAAATAGGTTTTATTCATGCACAGACTGCAATTTTAATTTTTGGCCGAGTTTCAGCTTGCATTGCCTGAACCGAGTTTGTTATGTACTGAAACGCCGTTTTCTGACATTTCAGGCTCTAACTTCAAAAATCATGCAAAACACTTCTAACACCTTCAGATATGTTTCTCTGTGTTGCAAAATAGGTTTTATTCATGCACAGACTGCAATTTTAATTTTTGGCCGAGTTTCAGCTTGCATTACCAGAACCAAGTTTGTTATGTGCTGAAACGCTGTTTTCTGACATTTCAGGCTCTAACTTCAAAAATCATGCAAAACACTTCTAACACCTTCAGATATGTTTCTCTGTGTTGAAAAATAGGTTTTATTCATGCACAGACTGCAATTTTAATTTTTGGCCGAGTTTCAGCTTGCATTGCCAGAACAAAGTTTGTTAAGTGCTGAAACGCCGTTTTCTGACATTTCAGGCTCTAACTTCAAAAATCATGCAAAACACTTCTAACACCTTCAGATATGTTTCTCTGTGTTGCAAAATAGGTTTTATTCATGCACAGACTGCAATTTTAATTTTTGGCCGAGTTTCAGCTTGCATTGCCTGAACCAAGTTTGTTAAGTGCTGAAACGCCGTTTTCTGACATTTCAGGCTCTAACTTCAAAAATCATGCAAAACACTTCTAACACCTTCAGATATGTTTCTCTGTGTTGCAAAATAGGTTTTATTCATGCACAGACTGCAATTTTAATTTTGGGCCGAGTTTCAGTTTGCATTGCCTGAACCAAGTTTGTTATGTGCTAAAACGTCGTTTTCTGACATTTCAGGCTCTAACTTCAAAAATCATGCAAAACACTTCTAACACCTTCAGATATGTTTCTCTGTGTTGCAAAATAGGTTTTATTCATGCACAGACTGCAATTTTAATTTTTGGCCGAGTTTCAGCTTGCATTGCCTGAACCAAGTTTGTTATGTGCTAAAACACCGTTTTCTGACATTTCAGGCTCTAACTTCAAAAATCATGCAAAACACTTCTAACACCTTCAGATATGTTTCTCTGTGTTGCAAAATAGGTTTTATTCATGCACAGACTGCAATTTTAATTTTTGGCCGAGTTTCAGCTTGCATTGCCTGAACCGAGTTTGTTATGTGCTGAAACGCCGTTTTCTGACATTTCAGGCTCTAACTTCAAAAATCATGCAAAACACTTCTAACACCTTCAGATATGTTTCTCTGTGTTGCAAAATAGGTTTTATTCATGCACAGACTGCAATTTTAATTTTGGACCGAGTTTCAGCTTGCATTGCCAGAACCAAGTTTGTTATGTGCTGAAACGCCGTTTTCTGACATTTCAGGCTCTAACTTCAAAAATCATGCAAAACACTTCTAACACCTTCAGATATGTTTCTCTGTGTTGCAAAATAGGTTTTATTCATGCACAGACTGCAATTTTAATTTTTGGCCGAGTTTCAGCTTGCATTGCCTGAACCGAGTTTGTTATGTGCTGAAACGCCGTTTTCTGACATTTCAGGCTCTAACTTCAAAAATCATGCAAAACACTTCTAACACCTTCAGATATGTTTCTCTGTGTTGCAAAATAGGTTTTATTCATGCACAGACTGCAATTTTAATTTTTGGCCGAGTTTCAACTTTTATTACCAGAACCAAGTTTGTTATGTGCTGAAACGCTGTTTTCTGACATTTCAGGCTCTAACTTCAAAAATCATGCAAAACACTTCTAACACCTTCAGATATGTTTCTCTGTGTTGCAAAATAGGTTTTATTCATGCACAGACTGCAATTTTAATTTTTGGCCGAGTTTCAGCTTGCATTGCCTGAACCGAGTTTGTTATGTACTGAAACGCCGTTTTCTGACATTTCAGGCTCTAACTTCAAAAATCATGCAAAACACTTCTAACACCTTCAGATATGTTTCTCTGTGTTGCAAAATAGGTTTTATTCATGCACAGACTGCAATTTTAATTTTTGGCCGAGTTTCAGCTTGCATTACCAGAACCAAGTTTGTTATGTGCTGAAACGCTGTTTTCTGACATTTCAGGCTCTAACTTCAAAAATCATGCAAAACACTTCTAACACCTTCAGATATGTTTCTCTGTGTTGAAAAATAGGTTTTATTCATGCACAGACTGCAATTTTAATTTTTGGCCGAGTTTCAGCTTGCATTGCCAGAACAAAGTTTGTTAAGTGCTGAAACGCCGTTTTCTGACATTTCAGGCTCTAACTTCAAAAATCATGCAAAACACTTCTAACACCTTCAGATATGTTTCTCTGTGTTGCAAAATAGGTTTTATTCATGCACAGACTGCAATTTTAATTTTTGGCCGAGTTTCAGCTTGCATTGCCTGAACCAAGTTTGTTAAGTGCTGAAACGCCGTTTTCTGACATTTCAGGCTCTAACTTCAAAAATCATGCAAAACACTTCTAACACCTTCAGATATGTTTCTCTGTGTTGCAAAATAGGTTTTATTCATGCACAGACTGCAATTTTAATTTTTGGCCGAGTTTCAGCTTGCATTGCCTGAACCGAGTTTGTTATGTGCTGAAACGCCGTTTTCTGACATTTCAGGCTCTAACTTCAAAAATCATGCAAAACACTTCTAACACCTTCAGATATGTTTCTCTGTGTTGCAAAATAGGTTTTATTCATGCACAGACTGCAATTTTAATTTTTGGCCGAGTTTCAGCTTGCATTGCCAGAACCAAGTTTGTTAAGTGCTGAAACGCCGTTTTCTGACATTTCAGGCTCTAACTTCAAAAATCATGCAAAACACTTCTAACACCTTCAAATATGTTTCTCTGTGTTGCAAAATAGGTTTTATTCATGCACAGACTGCAATTTTAATTTTGGGCCGAGTTTCAGCTTGCATTGCCAGAACCAAGTTTGATATGTGCTGAAAAGCCTTTTTCTGACATTTCAGGCTCTAACTTCAAAAATCATGCAAAACACTTCTAACACGTTCAGATATGTTTCTCTGTGTTGCAAAATAGGTTTTATTCATGCACAGACTGCAATTTTAATTTTGGACCGAGTTTCAGCTTGCATTGCCAGAACCAAGTTTGATATGTGCTGAAAAGCCTTTTTCTGACATTTCAGGCTCTAACTTCAAAAATCATGCAAAACACTTCTAACACGTTCAGATATGTTTCTCTGTGTTGCAAAATAGGTTTTATTCATGCACAGACTGCAATTTTAATTTTGGACCGAGTTTCAGCTTGCATTGCCAGAACCAAGTTTGTTAAGTGCTGAAACGCTGTTTTCTGACATTTCAGGCTCTAACTTCAAAAATCATGCAAAACACTTCTAACACCTTCAGATATGTTTCTCTGTGTTGCAAAATAGGTTTTATTCATGCACAGACTGCAATTTTAATTTTTGGCCGAGTTTCAGCTTGCATTACCAGAACCAAGTTTGTTATGTGCTGAAACGCTGTTTTCTGACATTTCAGGCTCTAACTTAAAAAATCATGCAAAACACTTCTAACACCTTCAGATATGTTTCTCTGTGTTGCAAAAAAGGTTTTATTCATGCACAGACTGCAATTTTAATTTTGGGCAGAGTTTCAGCTTGCATTGCCAGAACCAAGTTTGTTATGTGCTGAAAAGCCTTTTTCTGACATTTGAGGCTCTAACTTCAAAAATCATGCAAAACACTTCTAACACCTTCAGATATGTTTCTCTGTGTTGCAAAATAGGTTTTATTCATGCACAGACTGCAATTTTAATTTTGGACCGAGTTTCAGCTTGCATTGCCAGAACCAAGTTTGTTATGTGCTGAAACGCTGTTTTCTGACGTTTCAGGCTCTAACTTCAAAAATCATGCAAAACACTTCTAACACCTTCAGATATGTTTCTCTGTGTTGCAAAATAGGTTTTATTCATGCACAGACTGCAATTTTAATTTTTGGCCGAGTTTCAGCTTGCATTGCCTGAACCGAGTTTGTTATGTGCTGAAACGCCGTTTTCTGACATTTCAGGCTCTAACTTCAAAAATCATGCAAAACACTTCTAACACCTTCAGATATGTTTCTCTGTGTTGCAAAATAGGTTTTATTCATGCACAGACTGCAATTTTAATTTTTGGCCGAGTTTCAGCTTTTATTACCAGAACCAAGTTTGTTATGTGCTGAAACGCTGTTTTCTGACATTTCAGGCTCTAACTTCAAAAATCATGCAAAACACTTCTAACACCTTCAGATATGTTTCTCTGTGTTGAAAAATAGGTTTTATTCATGCACAGACTGCAATTTTAATTTTTGGCCGAGTTTCAGCTTGCATTGCCTGAACCGAGTTTGTTATGTACTGAAACGCCGTTTTCTGACATTTCAGGCTCTAACTTCAAAAATCATGCAAAACACTTCTAACACCTTCAGATATGTTTCTCTGTGTTGCAAAATAGGTTTTATTCATGCACAGACTGCAATTTTAATTTTTGGCCGAGTTTCAGCTTGCATTACCAGAACCAAGTTTGTTATGTGCTGAAACGCTGTTTTCTGACATTTCAGGCTCTAACTTCAAAAATCATGCAAAACACTTCTAACACCTTCAGATATGTTTCTCTGTGTTGAAAAATAGGTTTTATTCATGCACAGACTGCAATTTTAATTTTTGGCCGAGTTTCAGCTTGCATTGCCAGAACAAAGTTTGTTAAGTGCTGAAACGCCGTTTTCTGACATTTCAGGCTCTAACTTCAAAAATCATGCAAAACACTTCTAACACCTTCAGATATGTTTCTCTGTGTTGCAAAATAGGTTTTATTCATGCACAGACTGCAATTTTAATTTTTGGCCGAGTTTCAGCTTGCATTGCCTGAACCAAGTTTGTTAAGTGCTGAAACGCCGTTTTCTGACATTTCAGGCTCTAACTTCAAAAATCATGCAAAACACTTCTAACACCTTCAGATATGTTTCTCTGTGTTGCAAAATAGGTTTTATTCATGCACAGACTGCAATTTTAATTTTGGGCCGAGTTTCAGTTTGCATTGCCTGAACCAAGTTTGTTATGTGCTAAAACGTCGTTTTCTGACATTTCAGGCTCTAACTTCAAAAATCATGCAAAACACTTCTAACACCTTCAGATATGTTTCTCTGTGTTGCAAAATAGGTTTTATTCATGCACAGACTGCAATTTTAATTTTTGGCCGAGTTTCAGCTTGCATTGCCTGAACCAAGTTTGTTATGTGCTAAAACACCGTTTTCTGACATTTCAGGCTCTAACTTCAAAAATCATGCAAAACACTTCTAACACCTTCAGATATGTTTCTCTGTGTTGCAAAATAGGTTTTATTCATGCACAGACTGCAATTTTAATTTTTGGCCGAGTTTCAGCTTGCATTGCCTGAACCGAGTTTGTTATGTGCTGAAACGCCGTTTTCTGACATTTCAGGCTCTAACTTCAAAAATCATGCAAAACACTTCTAACACCTTCAGATATGTTTCTCTGTGTTGCAAAATAGGTTTTATTCATGCACAGACTGCAATTTTAATTTTGGACCGAGTTTCAGCTTGCATTGCCAGAACCAAGTTTGTTATGTGCTGAAACGCCGTTTTCTGACATTTCAGGCTCTAACTTCAAAAATCATGCAAAACACTTCTAACACCTTCAGATATGTTTCTCTGTGTTGCAAAATAGGTTTTATTCATGCACAGACTGCAATTTTAATTTTTGGCCGAGTTTCAGCTTGCATTGCCTGAACCGAGTTTGTTATGTGCTGAAACGCCGTTTTCTGACATTTCAGGCTCTAACTTCAAAAATCATGCAAAACACTTCTAACACCTTCAGATATGTTTCTCTGTGTTGCAAAATAGGTTTTATTCATGCACAGACTGCAATTTTAATTTTTGGCCGAGTTTCAGCTTTTATTACCAGAACCAAGTTTGTTATGTGCTGAAACGCTGTTTTCTGACATTTCAGGCTCTAACTTCAAAAATCATGCAAAACACTTCTAACACCTTCAGATATGTTTCTCTGTGTTGCAAAATAGGTTTTATTCATGCACAGACTGCAATTTTAATTTTTGGCCGAGTTTCAGCTTGCATTGCCAGAACAAAGTTTGTTAAGTGCTGAAACGCCGTTTTCTGACATTTCAGGCTCTAACTTCAAAAATCATGCAAAACACTTCTAACACCTTCAGATATGTTTCTCTGTGTTGCAAAATAGGTTTTATTCATGCACAGACTGCAATTTTAATTTTTGGCCGAGTTTCAGCTTGCATTGCCTGAACCAAGTTTGTTAAGTGCTGAAACGCCGTTTTCTGACATTTCAGGCTCTAACTTCAAAAATCATGCAAAACACTTCTAACACCTTCAGATATGTTTCTCTGTGTTGCAAAATAGGTTTTATTCATGCACAGACTGCAATTTTAATTTTGGGCCGAGTTTCAGTTTGCATTGCCTGAACCAAGTTTGTTATGTGCTAAAACGTCGTTTTCTGACATTTCAGGCTCTAACTTCAAAAATCATGCAAAACACTTCTAACACCTTCAGATATGTTTCTCTGTGTTGCAAAATAGGTTTTATTCATGCACAGACTGCAATTTTAATTTTTGGCCGAGTTTCAGCTTGCATTGCCTGAACCAAGTTTGTTATGTGCTAAAACACCGTTTTCTGACATTTCAGGCTCTAACTTCAAAAATCATGCAAAACACTTCTAACACCTTCAGATATGTTTCTCTGTGTTGCAAAATAGGTTTTATTCATGCACAGACTGCAATTTTAATTTTTGGCCGAGTTTCAGCTTGCATTGCCTGAACCGAGTTTGTTATGTGCTGAAACGCCGTTTTCTGACATTTCAGGCTCTAACTTCAAAAATCATGCAAAACACTTCTAACACCTTCAGATATGTTTCTCTGTGTTGCAAAATAGGTTTTATTCATGCACAGACTGCAATTTTAATTTTGGACCGAGTTTCAGCTTGCATTGCCTGAACCAAGTTTGTTATGTGCTAAAACACCGTTTTCTGACATTTCAGGCTCTAACTTCAAAAATCATGCAAAACACTTCTAACACCTTCAGATATGTTTCTCTGTGTTGCAAAATAGGTTTTATTCATGCACAGACTGCAATTTTAATTTTGGACCGAGTTTCAGCTTGCATTGCCAGAACCAAGTTTGTTATGTGCTGAAACGCCGTTTTCTGACATTTCAGGCTCTAACTTCAAAAATCATGCAAAACACTTCTAACACCTTCAGATATGTTTCTCTGTGTTGCAAAATAGGTTTTATTCATGCACAGACTGCAATTTTAATTTTTGGCCGAGTTTCAGCTTGCATTGCCTGAACCGAGTTTGTTATGTGCTGAAACGCCGTTTTCTGACATTTCAGGCTCTAACTTCAAAAATCATGCAAAACACTTCTAACACCTTCAGATATGTTTCTCTGTGTTGCAAAATAGGTTTTATTCATGCACAGACTGCAATTTTAATTTTTGGCCGAGTTTCAGCTTTTATTACCAGAACCAAGTTTGTTATGTGCTGAAACGCTGTTTTCTGACATTTCAGGCTCTAACTTCAAAAATCATGCAAAACACTTCTAACACCTTCAGATATGTTTCTCTGTGTTGCAAAATAGGTTTTATTCATGCACAGACTGCAATTTTAATTTTTGGCCGAGTTTCAGCTTGCATTGCCTGAACCGAGTTTGTTATGTGCTGAAACGCCGTTTTCTGACATTTCAGGCTCTAACTTCAAAAATCTTGCAACACACTTCTAACACCTTCAGATATGTTTCTCTGTGTTGCAAAATAGGTTTTATTCATGCACAGACTGCAATTTTAATTTTTGGCCGAGTTTCAGCTTGCATTGCCAGAACCGAGTTTGTTATGTGCTGAAACGCCGTTTTCTGACATTTCAGGCTCTAACTTCAAAAATCATGCAAAACACTTCTAACACCTTCAGATATGTTTCTCTGTGTTGCAAAATAGGTTTTATTCATGCACAGACTGCAATTTTAATTTTGGACCGAGTTTCAGCTTGCATTGCCAGAACCAAGTTTGTTATGTGCTGAAAAGCCTTTTTCTGACATTTCAGGCTCTAACTTCAAAAATCATGCAAAACACTTCTAACACGTTCAGATATGTTTCTCTGTGTTGCAAAATAGGTTTTATTCATGCACAGACTGCAATTTTAATTTTGGACCGAGTTTCAGCTTGCATTGCCAGAACCAAGTTTGTTATGTGCTGAAAAGCCTTTTTCTGACATTTCAGGCTCTAACTTCAAAAATCATGCAAAACACTTCTAACACCTTCAGATATGTTTCTCTGTGTTGCAAAATAGGTTTTATTCATGCACAGACTGCAATTTTAATTTTGGACCGAGTTTCAGCTTGCATTGCCAGAACCAAGTTTGTTATGTGCTGAAACGCCGTTTTCTGACATTTCAGGCTCTAACTTCAAAAATCATGCAAAACACTTCTAACACCTTCAGATATGTTTCTCTGTGTTGCAAAATAGGTTTTATTCATGCACAGACTGCAATTTTAATTTTTGGCCGAGTTTCAGCTTGCATTGCCTGAACCGAGTTTGTTATGTGCTGAAACGCCGTTTTCTGACATTTCAGGCTCTAACTTCAAAAATCATGCAAAACACTTCTAACACCTTCAGATATGTTTCTCTGTGTTGCAAAATAGGTTTTATTCATGCACAGACTGCAATTTTAATTTTTGGCCGAGTTTCAGCTTTTATTACCAGAACCAAGTTTGTTATGTGCTGAAACGCTGTTTTCTGACATTTCAGGCTCTAACTTCAAAAATCATGCAAAACACTTCTAACACCTTCAGATATGTTTCTCTGTGTTGCAAAATAGGTTTTATTCATGCACAGACTGCAATTTTAATTTTTGGCCGAGTTTCAGCTTGCATTGCCTGAACCGAGTTTGTTATGTGCTGAAACGCCGTTTTCTGACATTTCAGGCTCTAACTTCAAAAATCATGCAAAACACTTCTAACACCTTCAGATATGTTTCTCTGTGTTGCAAAATAGGTTTTATTCATGCACAGACTGCAATTTTAATTTTTGGCCGAGTTTCAGCTTGCATTACCAGAACCAAGTTTGTTATGTGCTGAAACGCTGTTTTCTGACATTTCAGGCTCTAACTTCAAAAATCATGCAAAACACTTCTAACACCTTCAGATATGTTTCTCTGTGTTGAATAATAGGTTTTATTCATGCACAGACTGCAATTTTAATTTTTGGCCGAGTTTCAGCTTGCATTACCAGAACCAAGTTTGATATGTGCTGAAACGCCGTTTTCTGACATTTGAGGCTCTAACTTCAAAAATCATGCAAAACACTTCTAACACCTTCAGATATGTTTCTCTGTGTTGCAAAATAGGTTTTATTCATGCACAGACTGCAATTTTAATTTTGGGCCGAGTTTCAGCTTGCATTGCCTGAACCAAGTTTGTTATGTGCTGAAAAGCCTTTTTCTGACATTTCAGGCTCTAGCTTCAAAAATCATGCAAAACACTTCTAACACCTTCAGATATGTTTCTCTGTGTTGCAAAATAGGTTTTATTCATGCACAGACTGCAATTTTAATTTTGGGCCGAGTTTCAGCTTGCATTGCCTGAACCAAGTTTGTTATGTGCTGAAAAGCCTTTTTCTGACATTTCAGGCTCTAGCTTCAAAAATCATGCAAAACACTTCTAACACCTTCAGATATGTTTCTCTGTGTTGCAAAATAGGTTTTATTCATGCACAGACTGCAATTTTAATTTTGGACCGAGTTTCAGCTTGCATTGCCAGAACCAAGTTTGTTATGTGCTGAAACGCTGTTTTCTGACATTTCAGGCTCTAACTTCAAAAATCATGCAAAACACTTCCAACACCTTCAGATATGTTTCTCTGTGTTGCAAAATAGGTTTTATTCATGCACAGACTGCAATTTTAATTTTGGGCCGAGTTTCAGCTTGCATTGCCAGAACCAAGTTTGTTATGTGCTGAAAAGCCTTTTTCTGACATTTCAGGCTCTAACTTCAAAAATCATGCAAAACACTTCTAACACCTTCAGATTTGTTTCTCTGTGTTGCAAAATAGGTTTTATTCATGCACAGACTGCAATTTTAATTTTGGACCGAGTTTCAGCTTGCATTGCCAGAACCAAGTTTGTTATGTGCTGAAACGCCGTTTTCTGACATTTCAGGCTCTAACTTCAAAAATCATGCAAAACACTTCTAACACCTTCAGATATGTTTCTCTGTGTTGAAAAATAGGTTTTATTCATGCACAGACTGCAATTTTAATTTTGGGCCGAGTTTCAGCTTGCATTGCCAGAACCAAGTTTGTTATGTGCTGAAACGCTGTTTTCTGACATTTCAGGCTCTAACTTCAAAAATCATGCAAAACACTTCCAACACCTTCAGATATGTTTCTCTGTGTTGCAAAATAGGTTTTATTCATGCACAGACTGCAATTTTAATTTTGGGCCGAGTTTCAGCTTGCATTGCCAGAACCAAGTTTGTTATGTGCTGAAAAGCCTTTTTCTGACATTTCAGGCTCTAACTTCAAAAATCATGCAAAACACTTCTAACACCTTCAGATTTGTTTCTCTGTGTTGCAAAATAGGTTTTATTCATGCACAGACTGCAATTTTAATTTTGGACCGAGTTTCAGCTTGCATTGCCAGAACCAAGTTTGTTATGTGCTGAAACGCCGTTTTCTGACATTTCAGGCTCTAACTTCAAAAATCATGCAAAACACTTCTAACACCTTCAGATATGTTTCTCTGTGTTGAAAAATAGGTTTTATTCATGCACAGACTGCAATTTTAATTTTGGGCCGAGTTTCAGCTTGCATTGCCTGAACCAAGTTTGTTATGTGCTGAAACGCCGTTTTCTGACATTTCAGGCTCTAACTTCAAAAATCATGCAAAACACTTCTAACACCTTCAGATATGTTTCTCTGTGTTGAAAAATAGGTTTTATTCATGCACAGACTGCAATTTTAATTTTTGGCCGAGTTTCAGCTTGCATTGCCTGAACCGAGTTTGTTATGTTCTGAAACGCGGTTTTCTGACATTTCAGGCTCTAACTTCAAAAATCATGCAAAACACTTCTAACACCTTCAGATATGATTCTCTGTGTTGCAAAATAGGTTTTATTCATGCACAGACTGCAATTTTAATTTTTGGCCGAGTTTCAGCTTTTATTACCAGAACCAAGTTTGTTATGTGCTGAAACGCTGTTTTCTGACATTTCAGGCTCTAACTTCAAAAATCATGCAAAACACTTCTAACACCTTCAGATATGTTTCTCTGTGTTGAAAATAGGTTTTATTCATGCACAGACTGCAATTTTAATTTTTGGCCGAGTTTCAGCTTGCATTGCCTGAACCGAGTTTGTTATGTGCTGAAACGCCGTTTTCTGACATTTCAGGCTCTAACTTCAAAAATCATGCAAAACACTTCTAACACCTTCAGATATGTTTCTCTGTGTTGCAAAATAGGTTTTATTCATGCACAGACTGCAATTTTAATTTTGGACCGAGTTTCAGCTTGCATTGCCAGAACCAAGTTTGTTAAGTGCTGAAACGCTGTTTTCTGACATTTCAGGCTCTAACTTCAAAAATCATGCAAAACACTTCTAACACCTTCAGATATGTTTCTCTGTGTTGCAAAATAGGTTTTATTCATGCACAGACTGCTATTTTAATTTTGGGCCGAGTTTCAGCTTGCATTGCCAGAACCAAGTTTGTTATGTGCTGAAAAGCCTTTTTCTGACATTTCAGGCTCTAACTTCAAAAATCATGCAAAACACTTCTAACACCTTCAGATATGTTTCTCTGTGTTGCAAAATAGGTTTTATTCATGCACAGACTGCAATTTTAATTTTTGGCCGAGTTTCAGCTTGCATTGCCTGAACCGAGTTTGTTATGTGCTGAAACGCCGTTTTCTGACATTTCAGGCTCTAACTTCAAAAATCATGCAAAACACTTCTAACACCTTCAGATATGTTTCTCTGTGTTGCAAAATAGGTTTTATTCATGCACAGACTGCAATTTTAATTTTTGGCCGAGTTTCAGCTTTTATTACCAGAACCAAGTTTGTTATGTGCTGAAACGCTGTTTTCTGACATTTCAGGCTCTAACTTCAAAAATCATGCAAAACACTTCTAACACCTTCAGATATGTTTCTCTGTGTTGCAAAATAGGTTTTATTCATGCACAGACTGCAATTTTAATTTTTGGCCGAGTTTCAGCTTGCATTGCCTGAACCGAGTTTGTTATGTGCTGAAACGCCGTTTTCTGACATTTCAGGCTCTAACTTCAAAAATCATGCAAAACACTTCTAACACCTTCAGATATGTTTCTCTGTGTTGCAAAATAGGTTTTATTCATGCACAGACTGCAATTTTAATTTTTGGCCGAGTTTCAGCTTGCATTGCCAGAACCAAGTTTGTTAAGTGCTGAAACGCCGTTTTCTGACATTTCAGGCTCTAACTTCAAAAATCATGCAAAACACTTCTAACACCTTCAAATATGTTTCTCTGTGTTGCAAAATAGGTTTTATTCATGCACAGACTGCAATTTTAATTTTGGGCCGAGTTTCAGCTTGCATTGCCTGAACCAAGTTTGTTATGTGCTAAAACGTCGTTTTCTGACATTTCAGGCTCTAACTTCAAAAATCATGCAAAACACTTCTAACACCTTCAGATATGTTTCTCTGTGTTGCAAAATAGGTTTTATTCATGCACAGACTGCAATTTTAATTTTTGGCCGAGTTTCAGCTTGCATTGCCTGAACCGAGTTTGTTATGTGCTGAAACGCCGTTTTCTGACATTTCAGGCTCTAACTTCAAAAATCATGCAAAACACTTCTAACACCTTCAGATATGTTTCTCTGTGTTGCAAAATAGGTTTTATTCATGCACAGACTGCAATTTTAATTTTGGACCGAGTTTCAGCTTGCATTGCCAGAACCAAGTTTGATATGTGCTGAAAAGCCTTTTTCTGACATTTCAGGCTCTAACTTCAAAAATCATGCAAAACACTTCTAACACGTTCAGATATGTTTCTCTGTGTTGCAAAATAGGTTTTATTCATGCACAGACTGCAATTTTAATTTTGGACCGAGTTTCAGCTTGCATTGCCAGAACCAAGTTTGTTAAGTGCTGAAACGCTGTTTTCTGACATTTCAGGCTCTAACTTCAAAAATCATGCAAAACACTTCTAACACCTTCAGATATGTTTCTCTGTGTTGCAAAATAGGTTTTTTTCATGCACAGACTGCAATTTTAATTTTTGGCCGAGTTTCAGCTTGCATTACCAGAACCAAGTTTGTTATGTGCTGAAACGCTGTTTTCTGACATTTCAGGCTCTAACTTAAAAAATCATGCAAAACACTTCTAACACCTTCAGATATGTTTCTCTGTGTTGCAAAAAAGGTTTTATTCATGCACAGACTGCAATTTTAATTTTGGGCCGAGTTTCAGCTTGCATTGCCAGAACCAAGTTTGTTATGTGCTGAAAAGCCTTTTTCTGACATTTGAGGCTCTAACTTCAAAAATCATGCAAAACACTTCTAACACCTTCAGATATGTTTCTCTGTGTTGCAAAATAGGTTTTATTCATGCACAGACTGCAATTTTAATTTTGGACCGAGTTTCAGCTTGCATTGCCAGAACCAAGTTTGTTATGTGCTGAAACGCCGTTTTCTGACGTTTCAGGCTCTAACTTCAAAAATCATGCAAAACACTTCTAACACCTTCAGATATGTTTCTCTGTGTTGCAAAATAGGTTTTATTCATGCACAGACTGCAATTTTAATTTTTGGCCGAGTTTCAGCTTGCATTGCCTGAACCGAGTTTGTTATGTGCTGAAACGCCGTTTTCTGACATTTCAGGCTCTAACTTCAAAAATCATGCAAAACACTTCTAACACCTTCAGATATGTTTCTCTGTGTTGCAAAATAGGTTTTATTCATGCACAGACTGCAATTTTAATTTTTGGCCGAGTTTCAGCTTTTATTACCAGAACCAAGTTTGTTATGTGCTGAAACGCTGTTTTCTGACATTTCAGGCTCTAACTTCAAAAATCATGCAAAACACTTCTAACACCTTCAGATATGTTTCTCTGTGTTGAAAAATAGGTTTTATTCATGCACAGACTGCAATTTTAATTTTTGGCCGAGTTTCAGCTTGCATTGCCTGAACCGAGTTTGTTATGTACTGAAACGCCGTTTTCTGACATTTCAGGCTCTAACTTCAAAAATCATGCAAAACACTTCTAACACCTTCAGATATGTTTCTCTGTGTTGCAAAATAGGTTTTATTCATGCACAGACTGCAATTTTAATTTTTGGCCGAGTTTCAGCTTGCATTACCAGAACCAAGTTTGTTATGTGCTGAAACGCTGTTTTCTGACATTTCAGGCTCTAACTTCAAAAATCATGCAAAACACTTCTAACACCTTCAGATATGTTTCTGTGTTGAAAAATAGGTTTTATTCATGCACAGACTGCAATTTTAATTTTTGGCCGAGTTTCAGCTTGCATTGCCAGAACAAAGTTTGTTAAGTGCTGAAACGCCGTTTTCTGACATTTCAGGCTCTAACTTCAAAAATCATGCAAAACACTTCTAACACCTTCAGATATGTTTCTCTGTGTTGCAAAATAGGTTTTATTCATGCACAGACTGCAATTTTAATTTTGGGCCGAGTTTCAGCTTGCATTGCCTGAACCAAGTTTGTTATGTGCTGAAAAGCCTTTTTCTGACATTTCAGGCTCTAGCTTCAAAAATCATGCAAAACACTTCTAACACCTTCAGATTTGTTTCTCTGTGTTGCAAAATAGGTTTTATTCATGCACAGACTGCAATTTTAATTTTGGACCGAGTTTCAGCTTGCATTGCCAGAACCAAGTTTGTTATGTGCTGAAAAGCCTTTTTCTGACATTTCAGGCTCTAACTTCAAAAATCATGCAAAACACTTCTAACACCTTCAGATATGATTCTCTGTGTTGCAAAATAGGTTTTATTCATGCACAGACTGCAATTTTAATTTTGGGCCGAGTTTCAGCTTGCATTGCCAGAACCAAGTTTGTTATGTGCTGAAAAGCCTTTTTCTGACATTTCAGGCTCTAACTTCAAAAATCATAGAAAAACACTTCTAACACCTTCAGATTTGTTTCTCTGTGTTGCAAAATAGGTTTTATTCATGCACAGACTGCAATTTTAATTTTGGACCGAGTTTCAGCTTGCATTGCCTGAAACAAGTTTGTTATGTGCTGAAACGCCGTTTTCTGACATTTCAGGCTCTAACTTCAAAAATCATGCAAAACACTTCTAACACCTTCAGATATGTTTCTCTGTGTTGAAAAATAGGTTTTATTCATGCACAGACTGCAATTTTAATTTTGGGCCGAGTTTCAGCTTGCATTGCCTGAACCAAGTTTGTTATGTGCTGAAACGCCGTTTTCTGACATTTCAGGCTCTAACTTCAAAAATCATGCAAAACACTTCTAACACCTTCAGATATGTTTCTCTGTGTTGAAAAATAGGTTTTATTCATGCACAGACTGCAATTTTAATTTTTGGCCGAGTTTCAGCTTGCATTGCCTGAACCGAGTTTGTTATGTGCTGAAACGCGGTTTTCTGACATTTCAGGCTCTAACTTCAAAAATCATGCAAAACACTTCTAACACCTTCAGATATGATTCTCTGTGTTGCAAAATAGGTTTTATTCATGCACAGACTGCAATTTTAATTTTTGGCCGAGTTTCAGCTTTTATTACCAGAACCAAGTTTGTTATGTGCTGAAACGCTGTTTTCTGACATTTCAGGCTCTAACTTCAAAAATCATGCAAAACACTTCTAACACCTTCAGATATGTTTCTCTGTGTTGAAAAATAGGTTTTATTCATGCACAGACTGCAATTTTAATTTTTGGCCGAGTTTCAGCTTGCATTGCCTGAACCGAGTTTGTTATGTGCTGAAAACGCCGTTTTCTGACATTTCAGGCTCTAACTTCAAAAATCATGCAAAACACTTCTAACACCTTCAGATATGTTTCTCTGTGTTGCAAAATAGGTTTTATTCATGCACAGACTGCAATTTTAATTTTGGACCGAGTTTCAGCTTGCATTGCCAGAACCAAGTTTGTTAAGTGCTGAAACGCTGTTTTCTGACATTTCAGGCTCTAACTTCAAAAATCATGCAAAACACTTCTAACACCTTCAGATATGTTTATCTGTGTTGCAAAATAGGTTTTATTCATGCACAGACTGCTATTTTAATTTTGGGCCGAGTTTCAGCTTGCATTGCCAGAACCAAGTTTGTTATGTGCTGAAAAGCCTTTTTCTGACATTTCAGGCTCTAACTTCAAAAATCATGCAAAACACTTCTAACACCTTCAGATATGTTTCTCTGTGTTGCAAAATAGGTTTTATTCATGCACAGACTGCAATTTTAATTTTTGGCCGAGTTTCAGCTTGCATTGCCTGAACCGAGTTTGTTATGTGCTGAAACGCCATTTTCTGACATTTCAGGCTCTAACTTCAAAAATCATGCAAAACACTTCTAACACCTTCAGATATGTTTCTCTGTGTTGCAAAATAGGTTTTATTCATGCACAGACTGCAATTTTAATTTTTGGCCGAGTTTCAGCTTTTATTACCAGAACCAAGTTTGTTATGTGCTGAAACGCTGTTTTCTGACATTTCAGGCTCTAACTTCAAAAATCATGCAAAACACTTCTAACACCTTCAGATATGTTTCTCTGTGTTGCAAAATAGGTTTTATTCATGCACAGACTGCAATTTTAATTTTTGGCCGAGTTTCAGCTTGCATTGCCAGAACCAAGTTTGTTAAGTGCTGAAACGCTGTTTTCTGACATTTCAGGCTCTAACTTCAAAAATCATGCAAAACACTTCTAACACCTTCAGATATGTTTCTCTGTGTTGCAAAATAGGTTTTATTCATGCACAGACTGCAATTTTAATTTTTGGCCGAGTTTCAGCTTGCATTACCAGAACCAAGTTTGTTATGTGCTGAAACGCTGTTTTCTGACATTTCAGGCTCTAACTTCAAAAATCATGCAAAACACTTCCAACACCTTCAGATATGTTTCTCTGTGTTGCAAAATAGGTTTTATTCATGCACAGACTGCAATTTTAATTTTGGGCCGAGTTTCAGCTTGCATTGCCAGAACCAAGTTTGTTATGTGCTGAAACGCCTTTTTCTGACATTTCAGGCTCTAACTTCAAAAATCATGCAAAACACTTCTAACACCTTCAGATATGTTTCTCTGTGTTGAAAAATAGGTTTTATTCATGCACAGACTGCAATTTTAATTTTGGGCCGAGTTTCAGCTTGCATTGCCTGAACCAAGTTTGTTATGTGCTGAAACGCCGTTTTCTGACATTTCAGGCTCTAACTTCAAAAATCATGCAAAACACTTCTAACACCTTCAGATATGTTTCTCTGTGTTGAAAAATAGGTTTTATTCATGCACAGACTGCAATTTTAATTTTTGGCCGAGTTTCAGCTTGCATTGCCTGAACCGAGTTTGTTATGTACTGAAACGCCGTTTTCTGACATTTCAGGCTCTAACTTCAAAAATCATGCAAAACACTTCTAACACCTTCAGATAATGATTCTCTGTGTTGCAAAATAGGTTTTATTCATGCACAGACTGTAATTTTAATTTTTGGCCGAGTTTCAGCTTTTATTACCAGAACCAAGTTTGTTATGTGCTGAAACGCTGTTTTCTGACATTTCAGGCTCTAACTTCAAAAATCATGCAAAACACTTCTAACACCTTCAGATATGTTTCTCTGTGTTGAAAAATAGGTTTTATTCATGCACAGACTGCAATTTTAATTTTTGGCCGAGTTTCAGCTTGCATTGCCTGAACCGAGTTTGTTATGTGCTGAAACGCCGTTTTCTGACATTTCAGGCTCTAACTTCAAAAATCATGCAAAACACTTCTAACACCTTCAGATATGTTTCTCTGTGTTGCAAAATAGGTTTTATTCATGCACAGACTGCAATTTTAATTTTGGACCGAGTTTCAGCTTGCATTGCCAGAACCAAGTTTGTTAAGTGCTGAAACGCTGTTTTCTGACATTTCAGGCTCTAACTTCAAAAATCATGCAAAACACTTCTAACACCTTCAGATATGTTTCTCTGTGTTGCAAAATAGGTTTTATTCATGCACAGACTGCTATTTTAATTTTGGGCCGAGTTTCAGCTTGCATTGCCAGAACCAAGTTTGTTATGTGCTGAAAAGCCTTTTTCTGACATTTCAGGCTCTAACTTCAAAAATCATGCAAAACACTTCTAACACCTTCAGATATGTTTCTCTGTGTTGCAAAATAGGTTTTATTCATGCACAGACTGCAATTTTAATTTTTGGCCGAGTTTCAGCTTGCATTGCCTGAACCGAGTTTGTTATGTGCTGAAACGCCGTTTTCTGACATTTCAGGCTCTAACTTCAAAAATCATGCAAAACACTTCTAACACCTTCAGATATGTTTCTCTGTGTTGCAAAATAGGTTTTATTCATGCACAGACTGCAATTTTAATTTTTGGCCGAGTTTCAGCTTGCATTGCCTGAACCAAGTTTGTTAAGTGCTGAAACGCCGTTTTCTGACATTTCAGGCTCTAACTTCAAAAATCATGCAAAACACTTCTAACACCTTCAGATATGTTTCTCTGTGTTGCAAAATAGGTTTTATTCATGCACAAACTGCAATTTTAATTTTTGGCCGAGTTTCAGCTTGCATTGCCTGAACCAAGTTTGTTATGTGCTAAAACACCGTTTTCTGACATTTCAGGCTCTAACTTCAAAAATCATGCAAAACACTTCTAACACCTTCAGATATGTTTCTCTGTGTTGCAAAATAGGTTTTATTCATGCACAGACTGCAATTTTAATTTTTGGCCGAGTTTCAGCTTGCATTGCCTGAACCGAGTTTGTTATGTGCTGAAACGCCGTTTTCTGACATTTCAGGCTCTAACTTCAAAAATCATGCAAAACACTTCTAACACCTTCAGATATGTTTCTCTGTGTTGCAAAATAGGTTTTATTCATGCACAGACTGCAATTTTAATTTTTGGCCGAGTTTCAGCTTGCATTACCAGAACCAAGTTTGTTATGTGCTGAAACGCTGTTTTCTGACATTTCAGGCTCTAACTTCAAAAATCATGCAAAACACTTCTAACACCTTCAGATATGTTTCTCTGTGTTGAAAAACAGGTTTTATTCATGCACAGACTGCAATTTTAATTTTTGGCCGAGTTTCAGCTTGCATTGCCTGAACCGAGTTTGTTAAGTGCTGAAACGCCGTTTTCTGACATTTCAGGCTCTAACTTCAAAAATCATGCAAAACACTTCTAACACCTTCAGATATGTTTCTCTGTGTTGCAAAATAGGTTTTATTCATGCACAGACTGCAATTTTAATTTTTGGCCGAGTTTCAGCTTTTATTACCAGAACCAAGTTTGTTATGTGCTGAAAAGCCTTTTTCTGACATTTCAGGCTCTAGCTTCAAAAATCATGCAAAACACTTCTAACACCTTCAGATTTGTTTCTCTGTGTTGCAAAATAGGTTTTATTCATGCACAGACTGCAATTTTAATTTTGGACCGAGTTTCAGCTTGCATTGCCAGAACCAAGTTTGTTATGTGCTGAAAAGCCTTTTTCTGACATTTCAGGCTCTAACTTCAAAAATCATGCAAAACACTTCTAACACCTTCAGATATGTTTCTCTGTGTTGCAAAATAGGTTTTATTCATGCACAGACTGCAATTTTAATTTTGGACCGAGTTTCAGCTTGCATTGCCAGAACCAAGTTTGTTAAGTGCTGAAACGCTGTTTTCTGACATTTCAGGCTCTAACTTCAAAAATCATGCAAAACACTTCTAACACCTTCAGATATGTTTCTCTGTGTTGCAAAATAGGTTTTATTCATGCACAGACTGCAATTTTAATTTTGGACCGAGTTTCAGCTTGCATTGCCTGAACCAAGTTTGTTATGTGCTGAAACGCCGTTTTCTGACATTTCAGGCTCTAACTTCAAAAATCATGCAAAACACTTCTAACACCTTCAGATATGTTTCTCTGTGTTGAAAAATAGGTTTTATTCATGCACAGACTGCAATTTTAATTTTTGGCCGAGTTTCAGCTTGCATTGCCTGAACCGAGTTTGTTATGTGCTGAAACGCGGTTTTCTGACATTTCAGGCTCTAACTTCAAAAATCATGCAAAACACTTCTAACACCTTCAGATATGATTCTCTGTGTTGCAAAATAGGTTTTATTCATGCACAGACTGCAATTTTAATTTTTGGCCGAGTTTCAGCTTTTATTACCAGAACCAAGTTTGTTATGTGCTGAAACGCTGTTTTCTGACATTTCAGGCTCTAACTTCAAAAATCATGCAAAACACTTCTAACACCTTCAGATATGTTTCTCTGTGTTGCAAAATAGGTTTTATTCATGCACAGACTGCAATTTTAATTTTTGGCCGAGTTTCAGCTTGCATTACCATAACCAAGTTTGTTATGTGCTGAAACGCTGTTTTCTGACATTTCAGTCTCTAACTTCAAAAACCATGCAAAACACTTCTAACACCTTCAGATATGTTTCTCTGTGTTGCAAAATAGGTTTTATTCATGCACAGACTGCAATTTTAATTTTGGGCCGAGTTTCAGCTTGCATTGCCTGAACCAAGTTTGTTATGTGCTGAAAAGCCTTTTTCTGACATTTCAGGCTCTAGCTTCAAAAATCATGCAAAACACTTCTAACACCTTCAGATTTGTTTCTCTGTGTTGCAAAATAGGTTTTATTCATGCACAGACTGCAATTTTAATTTTGGACCGAGTTTCAGCTTGCATTGCCAGAACCAAGTTTGTTATGTGCTGAAAAGCCTTTTTCTGACATTTCAGGCTCTAACTTCAAAAATCATGCAAAACACTTCTAACACCTTCAGATATGTTTCTCTGTGTTGCAAAATAGGTTTTATTCATGCACAGACTGCAATTTTAATTTTGGACCGAGTTTCAGCTTGCATTGCCAGAACCAAGTTTGTTATGTGCTGAAACGCTGTTTTCTGACATTTCAGGCTCTAACTTCAAAAATCATGCAAAACACTTCCAACACCTTCAGATATGTTTCTCTGTGTTGCAAAATAGGTTTTATTCATGCACAGACTGCAATTTTAATTTTGGGCCGAGTTTCAGCTTGCATTGCCAGAACCAAGTTTGTTATGTGCTGAAAAGCCTTTTTCTGACATTTCAGGCTCTAACTTCAAAAATCATAGAAAAACACTTCTAACACCTTCAGATTTGTTTCTCTGTGTTGCAAAATAGGTTTTATTCATGCACAGACTGCAATTTTAATTTTGGACCGAGTTTCAGCTTGCATTGCCTGAAACAAGTTTGTTATGTGCTGAAACGCCGTTTTCTGACATTTCAGGCTCTAACTTCAAAAATCATGCAAAACACTTCTAACACCTTCAGATATGTTTCTCTGTGTTGAAAAATAGGTTTTATTCATGCACAGACTGCAATTTTAATTTTGGGCCGAGTTTCAGCTTGCATTGCCTGAACCAAGTTTGTTATGTGCTGAAACGCCGTTTTCTGACATTTCAGGCTCTAACTTCAAAAATCATGCAAAACACTTCTAACACCTTCAGATATGTTTCTCTGTGTTGAAAAATAGGTTTTATTCATGCACAGACTGCAATTTTAATTTTTGGCCGAGTTTCAGCTTGCATTGCCTGAACCGAGTTTGTTATGTGCTGAAACGCGGTTTTCTGACATTTCAGGCTCTAACTTCAAAAATCATGCAAAACACTTCTAACACCTTCAGATATGATTCTCTGTGTTGCAAAATAGGTTTTATTCATGCACAGACTGCAATTTTAATTTTTGGCCGAGTTTCAGCTTTTATTACCAGAACCAAGTTTGTTATGTGCTGAAACGCTGTTTTCTGACATTTCAGGCTCTAACTTCAAAAATCATGCAAAACACTTCTAACACCTTCAGATATGTTTCTCTGTGTTGAAAAATAGGTTTTATTCATGCACAGACTGCAATTTTAATTTTTGGCCGAGTTTCAGCTTGCATTGCCTGAACCGAGTTTGTTATGTGCTGAAAACGCCGTTTTCTGACATTTCAGGCTCTAACTTCAAAAATCATGCAAAACACTTCTAACACCTTCAGATATGTTTCTCTGTGTTGCAAAATAGGTTTTATTCATGCACAGACTGCAATTTTAATTTTGGACCGAGTTTCAGCTTGCATTGCCAGAACCAAGTTTGTTAAGTGCTGAAACGCTGTTTTCTGACATTTCAGGCTCTAACTTCAAAAATCATGCAAAACACTTCTAACACCTTCAGATATGTTTATCTGTGTTGCAAAATAGGTTTTATTCATGCACAGACTGCTATTTTAATTTTGGGCCGAGTTTCAGCTTGCATTGCCAGAACCAAGTTTGTTATGTGCTGAAAAGCCTTTTTCTGACATTTCAGGCTCTAACTTCAAAAATCATGCAAAACACTTCTAACACCTTCAGATATGTTTCTCTGTGTTGCAAAATAGGTTTTATTCATGCACAGACTGCAATTTTAATTTTTGGCCGAGTTTCAGCTTGCATTGCCTGAACCGAGTTTGTTATGTGCTGAAACGCCATTTTCTGACATTTCAGGCTCTAACTTCAAAAATCATGCAAAACACTTCTAACACCTTCAGATATGTTTCTCTGTGTTGCAAAATAGGTTTTATTCATGCACAGACTGCAATTTTAATTTTTGGCCGAGTTTCAGCTTTTATTACCAGAACCAAGTTTGTTATGTGCTGAAACGCTGTTTTCTGACATTTCAGGCTCTAACTTCAAAAATCATGCAAAACACTTCTAACACCTTCAGATATGTTTCTCTGTGTTGAAAAATAGGTTTTATTCATGCACAGACTGCAATTTTAATTTTTGGCCGAGTTTCAGCTTGCATTGCCTGAACCGAGTTTGTTATGTGCTGAAAACGCCGTTTTCTGACATTTCAGGCTCTAACTTCAAAAATCATGCAAAACACTTCTAACACCTTCAGATATGTTTCTCTGTGTTGCAAAATAGGTTTTATTCATGCACAGACTGCAATTTTAATTTTGGACCGAGTTTCAGCTTGCATTGCCAGAACCAAGTTTGTTAAGTGCTGAAACGCTGTTTTCTGACATTTCAGGCTCTAACTTCAAAAATCATGCAAAACACTTCTAACACCTTCAGATATGTTTATCTGTGTTGCAAAATAGGTTTTATTCATGCACAGACTGCTATTTTAATTTTGGGCCGAGTTTCAGCTTGCATTGCCAGAACCAAGTTTGTTATGTGCTGAAAAGCCTTTTTCTGACATTTCAGGCTCTAACTTCAAAAATCATGCAAAACACTTCTAACACCTTCAGATATGTTTCTCTGTGTTGCAAAATAGGTTTTATTCATGCACAGACTGCAATTTTAATTTTTGGCCGAGTTTCAGCTTGCATTGCCTGAACCGAGTTTGTTATGTGCTGAAACGCCATTTTCTGACATTTCAGGCTCTAACTTCAAAAATCATGCAAAACACTTCTAACACCTTCAGATATGTTTCTCTGTGTTGCAAAATAGGTTTTATTCATGCACAGACTGCAATTTTAATTTTTGGCCGAGTTTCAGCTTTTATTACCAGAACCAAGTTTGTTATGTGCTGAAACGCTGTTTTCTGACATTTCAGGCTCTAACTTCAAAAATCATGCAAAACACTTCTAACACCTTCAGATATGTTTCTCTGTGTTGCAAAATAGGTTTTATTCATGCACAGACTGCAATTTTAATTTTTGGCCGAGTTTCAGCTTGCATTGCCAGAACCAAGTTTGTTAAGTGCTGAAACGCTGTTTTCTGACATTTCAGGCTCTAACTTCAAAAATCATGCAAAACACTTCTAACACCTTCAGATATGTTTCTCTGTGTTGCAAAATAGGTTTTATTCATGCACAGACTGCAATTTTAATTTTTGGCCGAGTTTCAGCTTGCATTACCAGAACCAAGTTTGTTATGTGCTGAAACGCTGTTTTCTGACATTTCAGGCTCTAACTTCAAAAATCATGCAAAACACTTCCAACACCTTCAGATATGTTTCTCTGTGTTGCAAAATAGGTTTTATTCATGCACAGACTGCAATTTTAATTTTGGGCCGAGTTTCAGCTTGCATTGCCAGAACCAAGTTTGTTATGTGCTGAAACGCCTTTTTCTGACATTTCAGGCTCTAACTTCAAAAATCATGCAAAACACTTCTAACACCTTCAGATATGTTTCTCTGTGTTGAAAAATAGGTTTTATTCATGCACAGACTGCAATTTTAATTTTGGGCCGAGTTTCAGCTTGCATTGCCTGAACCAAGTTTGTTATGTGCTGAAACGCCGTTTTCTGACATTTCAGGCTCTAACTTCAAAAATAATGCAAAACACTTCTAACACCTTCAGATATGTTTCTCTGTGTTGAAAAATAGGTTTTATTCATGCACAGACTGCAATTTTAATTTTTGGCCGAGTTTCAGCTTGCATTGCCTGAACCGAGTTTGTTATGTACTGAAACGCCGTTTTCTGACATTTCAGGCTCTAACTTCAAAAATCATGCAAAACACTTCTAACACCTTCAGATAATGATTCTCTGTGTTGCAAAATAGGTTTTATTCATGCACAGACTGTAATTTTAATTTTTGGCCGAGTTTCAGCTTTTATTACCAGAACCAAGTTTGTTATGTGCTGAAACGCTGTTTTCTGACATTTCAGGCTCTAACTTCAAAAATCATGCAAAACACTTCTAACACCTTCAGATATGTTTCTCTGTGTTGAAAAATAGGTTTTATTCATGCACAGACTGCAATTTTAATTTTTGGCCGAGTTTCAGCTTGCATTGCCTGAACCGAGTTTGTTATGTGCTGAAACGCCGTTTTCTGACATTTCAGGCTCTAACTTCAAAAATCATGCAAAACACTTCTAACACCTTCAGATATGTTTCTCTGTGTTGCAAAATAGGTTTTATTCATGCACAGACTGCAATTTTAATTTTGGACCGAGTTTCAGCTTGCATTGCCAGAACCAAGTTTGTTAAGTGCTGAAACGCTGTTTTCTGACATTTCAGGCTCTAACTTCAAAAATCATGCAAAACACTTCTAACACCTTCAGATATGTTTCTCTGTGTTGCAAAATAGGTTTTATTCATGCACAGACTGCTATTTTAATTTTGGGCCGAGTTTCAGCTTGCATTGCCAGAACCAAGTTTGTTATGTGCTGAAAAGCCTTTTTCTGACATTTCAGGCTCTAACTTCAAAAATCATGCAAAACACTTCTAACACCTTCAGATATGTTTCTCTGTGTTGCAAAATAGGTTTTATTCATGCACAGACTGCAATTTTAATTTTTGGCCGAGTTTCAGCTTGCATTGCCTGAACCGAGTTTGTTATGTGCTGAAACGCCGTTTTCTGACATTTCAGGCTCTAACTTCAAAAATCATGCAAAACACTTCTAACACCTTCAGATATGTTTCTCTGTGTTGCAAAATAGGTTTTATTCATGCACAGACTGCAATTTTAATTTTTGGCCGAGTTTCAGCTTGCATTGCCTGAACCAAGTTTGTTAAGTGCTGAAACGCCGTTTTCTGACATTTCAGGCTCTAACTTCAAAAATCATGCAAAACACTTCTAACACCTTCAGATATGTTTCTCTGTGT
The DNA here is from genome assembly GCF_049309525.1 of Garra rufa. Lineage (NCBI taxonomy): Eukaryota > Metazoa > Chordata > Actinopteri > Cypriniformes > Cyprinidae > Garra > Garra rufa. The sequence goes on along the minus strand of NW_027394278.1, from coordinate 1,971,908 downwards.
TGCAAAATAGGTTTTATTCATGCACAAACTGCAATTTTAATTTTTGGCCGAGTTTCAGCTTGCATTGCCTGAACCAAGTTTGTTATGTGCTAAAACACCGTTTTCTGACATTTCAGGCTCTAACTTCAAAAATCATGCAAAACACTTCTAACACCTTCAGATATGTTTCTCTGTGTTGCAAAATAGGTTTTATTCATGCACAGACTGCAATTTTAATTTTTGGCCGAGTTTCAGCTTGCATTGCCTGAACCGAGTTTGTTATGTGCTGAAACGCCGTTTTCTGACATTTCAGGCTCTAACTTCAAAAATCATGCAAAACACTTCTAACACCTTCAGATATGTTTCTCTGTGTTGCAAAATAGGTTTTATTCATGCACAGACTGCAATTTTAATTTTTGGCCGAGTTTCAGCTTGCATTACCAGAACCAAGTTTGTTATGTGCTGAAACGCTGTTTTCTGACATTTCAGGCTCTAACTTCAAAAATCATGCAAAACACTTCTAACACCTTCAGATATGTTTCTCTGTGTTGAAAAATAGGTTTTATTCATGCACAGACTGCAATTTTAATTTTTGGCCGAGTTTCAGCTTGCATTGCCTGAACCGAGTTTGTTAAGTGCTGAAACGCCGTTTTCTGACATTTCAGGCTCTAACTTCAAAAATCATGCAAAACACTTCTAACACCTTCAGATATGTTTCTCTGTGTTGCAAAATAGGTTTTATTCATGCACAGACTGCAATTTTAATTTTTGGCCGAGTTTCAGCTTTTATTACCAGAACCAAGTTTGTTATGTGCTGAAAAGCCTTTTTCTGACATTTCAGGCTCTAGCTTCAAAAATCATGCAAAACACTTCTAACACCTTCAGATTTGTTTCTCTGTGTTGCAAAATAGGTTTTATTCATGCACAGACTGCAATTTTAATTTTGGACCGAGTTTCAGCTTGCATTGCCAGAACCAAGTTTGTTATGTGCTGAAAAGCCTTTTTCTGACATTTCAGGCTCTAACTTCAAAAATCATGCAAAACACTTCTAACACCTTCAGATATGTTTCTCTGTGTTGCAAAATAGGTTTTATTCATGCACAGACTGCAATTTTAATTTTGGACCGAGTTTCAGCTTGCATTGCCAGAACCAAGTTTGTTAAGTGCTGAAACGCTGTTTTCTGACATTTCAGGCTCTAACTTCAAAAATCATGCAAAACACTTCTAACACCTTCAGATATGTTTCTCTGTGTTGCAAAATAGGTTTTATTCATGCACAGACTGCAATTTTAATTTTGGACCGAGTTTCAGCTTGCATTGCCTGAACCAAGTTTGTTATGTGCTGAAACGCCGTTTTCTGACATTTCAGGCTCTAACTTCAAAAATCATGCAAAACACTTCTAACACCTTCAGATATGTTTCTCTGTGTTGAAAAATAGGTTTTATTCATGCACAGACTGCAATTTTAATTTTTGGCCGAGTTTCAGCTTGCATTGCCTGAACCGAGTTTGTTATGTGCTGAAACGCGGTTTTCTGACATTTCAGGCTCTAACTTCAAAAATCATGCAAAACACTTCTAACACCTTCAGATATGATTCTCTGTGTTGCAAAATAGGTTTTATTCATGCACAGACTGCAATTTTAATTTTTGGCCGAGTTTCAGCTTTTATTACCAGAACCAAGTTTGTTATGTGCTGAAACGCTGTTTTCTGACATTTCAGGCTCTAACTTCAAAAATCATGCAAAACACTTCTAACACCTTCAGATATGTTTCTCTGTGTTGCAAAATAGGTTTTATTCATGCACAGACTGCAATTTTAATTTTTGGCCGAGTTTCAGCTTGCATTACCATAACCAAGTTTGTTATGTGCTGAAACGCTGTTTTCTGACATTTCAGTCTCTAACTTCAAAAACCATGCAAAACACTTCTAACACCTTCAGATATGTTTCTCTGTGTTGCAAAATAGGTTTTATTCATGCACAGACTGCAATTTTAATTTTGGGCCGAGTTTCAGCTTGCATTGCCTGAACCAAGTTTGTTATGTGCTGAAAAGCCTTTTTCTGACATTTCAGGCTCTAGCTTCAAAAATCATGCAAAACACTTCTAACACCTTCAGATTTGTTTCTCTGTGTTGCAAAATAGGTTTTATTCATGCACAGACTGCAATTTTAATTTTGGACCGAGTTTCAGCTTGCATTGCCAGAACCAAGTTTGTTATGTGCTGAAAAGCCTTTTTCTGACATTTCAGGCTCTAACTTCAAAAATCATGCAAAACACTTCTAACACCTTCAGATATGTTTCTCTGTGTTGCAAAATAGGTTTTATTCATGCACAGACTGCAATTTTAATTTTGGACCGAGTTTCAGCTTGCATTGCCAGAACCAAGTTTGTTATGTGCTGAAACGCTGTTTTCTGACATTTCAGGCTCTAACTTCAAAAATCATGCAAAACACTTCCAACACCTTCAGATATGTTTCTCTGTGTTGCAAAATAGGTTTTATTCATGCACAGACTGCAATTTTAATTTTGGGCCGAGTTTCAGCTTGCATTGCCAGAACCAAGTTTGTTATGTGCTGAAAAGCCTTTTTCTGACATTTCAGGCTCTAACTTCAAAAATCATAGAAAAACACTTCTAACACCTTCAGATTTGTTTCTCTGTGTTGCAAAATAGGTTTTATTCATGCACAGACTGCAATTTTAATTTTGGACCGAGTTTCAGCTTGCATTGCCTGAAACAAGTTTGTTATGTGCTGAAACGCCGTTTTCTGACATTTCAGGCTCTAACTTCAAAAATCATGCAAAACACTTCTAACACCTTCAGATATGTTTCTCTGTGTTGAAAAATAGGTTTTATTCATGCACAGACTGCAATTTTAATTTTGGGCCGAGTTTCAGCTTGCATTGCCTGAACCAAGTTTGTTATGTGCTGAAACGCCGTTTTCTGACATTTCAGGCTCTAACTTCAAAAATCATGCAAAACACTTCTAACACCTTCAGATATGTTTCTCTGTGTTGAAAAATAGGTTTTATTCATGCACAGACTGCAATTTTAATTTTTGGCCGAGTTTCAGCTTGCATTGCCTGAACCGAGTTTGTTATGTGCTGAAACGCGGTTTTCTGACATTTCAGGCTCTAACTTCAAAAATCATGCAAAACACTTCTAACACCTTCAGATATGATTCTCTGTGTTGCAAAATAGGTTTTATTCATGCACAGACTGCAATTTTAATTTTTGGCCGAGTTTCAGCTTTTATTACCAGAACCAAGTTTGTTATGTGCTGAAACGCTGTTTTCTGACATTTCAGGCTCTAACTTCAAAAATCATGCAAAACACTTCTAACACCTTCAGATATGTTTCTCTGTGTTGAAAAATAGGTTTTATTCATGCACAGACTGCAATTTTAATTTTTGGCCGAGTTTCAGCTTGCATTGCCTGAACCGAGTTTGTTATGTGCTGAAAACGCCGTTTTCTGACATTTCAGGCTCTAACTTCAAAAATCATGCAAAACACTTCTAACACCTTCAGATATGTTTCTCTGTGTTGCAAAATAGGTTTTATTCATGCACAGACTGCAATTTTAATTTTGGACCGAGTTTCAGCTTGCATTGCCAGAACCAAGTTTGTTAAGTGCTGAAACGCTGTTTTCTGACATTTCAGGCTCTAACTTCAAAAATCATGCAAAACACTTCTAACACCTTCAGATATGTTTATCTGTGTTGCAAAATAGGTTTTATTCATGCACAGACTGCTATTTTAATTTTGGGCCGAGTTTCAGCTTGCATTGCCAGAACCAAGTTTGTTATGTGCTGAAAAGCCTTTTTCTGACATTTCAGGCTCTAACTTCAAAAATCATGCAAAACACTTCTAACACCTTCAGATATGTTTCTCTGTGTTGCAAAATAGGTTTTATTCATGCACAGACTGCAATTTTAATTTTTGGCCGAGTTTCAGCTTGCATTGCCTGAACCGAGTTTGTTATGTGCTGAAACGCCATTTTCTGACATTTCAGGCTCTAACTTCAAAAATCATGCAAAACACTTCTAACACCTTCAGATATGTTTCTCTGTGTTGCAAAATAGGTTTTATTCATGCACAGACTGCAATTTTAATTTTTGGCCGAGTTTCAGCTTTTATTACCAGAACCAAGTTTGTTATGTGCTGAAACGCTGTTTTCTGACATTTCAGGCTCTAACTTCAAAAATCATGCAAAACACTTCTAACACCTTCAGATATGTTTCTCTGTGTTGCAAAATAGGTTTTATTCATGCACAGACTGCAATTTTAATTTTTGGCCGAGTTTCAGCTTGCATTGCCAGAACCAAGTTTGTTAAGTGCTGAAACGCTGTTTTCTGACATTTCAGGCTCTAACTTCAAAAATCATGCAAAACACTTCTAACACCTTCAGATATGTTTCTCTGTGTTGCAAAATAGGTTTTATTCATGCACAGACTGCAATTTTAATTTTTGGCCGAGTTTCAGCTTGCATTACCAGAACCAAGTTTGTTATGTGCTGAAACGCTGTTTTCTGACATTTCAGGCTCTAACTTCAAAAATCATGCAAAACACTTCCAACACCTTCAGATATGTTTCTCTGTGTTGCAAAATAGGTTTTATTCATGCACAGACTGCAATTTTAATTTTGGGCCGAGTTTCAGCTTGCATTGCCAGAACCAAGTTTGTTATGTGCTGAAACGCCTTTTTCTGACATTTCAGGCTCTAACTTCAAAAATCATGCAAAACACTTCTAACACCTTCAGATATGTTTCTCTGTGTTGAAAAATAGGTTTTATTCATGCACAGACTGCAATTTTAATTTTGGGCCGAGTTTCAGCTTGCATTGCCTGAACCAAGTTTGTTATGTGCTGAAACGCCGTTTTCTGACATTTCAGGCTCTAACTTCAAAAATCATGCAAAACACTTCTAACACCTTCAGATATGTTTCTCTGTGTTGAAAAATAGGTTTTATTCATGCACAGACTGCAATTTTAATTTTTGGCCGAGTTTCAGCTTGCATTGCCTGAACCGAGTTTGTTATGTACTGAAACGCCGTTTTCTGACATTTCAGGCTCTAACTTCAAAAATCATGCAAAACACTTCTAACACCTTCAGATAATGATTCTCTGTGTTGCAAAATAGGTTTTATTCATGCACAGACTGTAATTTTAATTTTTGGCCGAGTTTCAGCTTTTATTACCAGAACCAAGTTTGTTATGTGCTGAAACGCTGTTTTCTGACATTTCAGGCTCTAACTTCAAAAATCATGCAAAACACTTCTAACACCTTCAGATATGTTTCTCTGTGTTGAAAAATAGGTTTTATTCATGCACAGACTGCAATTTTAATTTTTGGCCGAGTTTCAGCTTGCATTGCCTGAACCGAGTTTGTTATGTGCTGAAACGCCGTTTTCTGACATTTCAGGCTCTAACTTCAAAAATCATGCAAAACACTTCTAACACCTTCAGATATGTTTCTCTGTGTTGCAAAATAGGTTTTATTCATGCACAGACTGCAATTTTAATTTTGGACCGAGTTTCAGCTTGCATTGCCAGAACCAAGTTTGTTAAGTGCTGAAACGCTGTTTTCTGACATTTCAGGCTCTAACTTCAAAAATCATGCAAAACACTTCTAACACCTTCAGATATGTTTCTCTGTGTTGCAAAATAGGTTTTATTCATGCACAGACTGCTATTTTAATTTTGGGCCGAGTTTCAGCTTGCATTGCCAGAACCAAGTTTGTTATGTGCTGAAAAGCCTTTTTCTGACATTTCAGGCTCTAACTTCAAAAATCATGCAAAACACTTCTAACACCTTCAGATATGTTTCTCTGTGTTGCAAAATAGGTTTTATTCATGCACAGACTGCAATTTTAATTTTTGGCCGAGTTTCAGCTTGCATTGCCTGAACCGAGTTTGTTATGTGCTGAAACGCCGTTTTCTGACATTTCAGGCTCTAACTTCAAAAATCATGCAAAACACTTCTAACACCTTCAGATATGTTTCTCTGTGTTGCAAAATAGGTTTTATTCATGCACAGACTGCAATTTTAATTTTTGGCCGAGTTTCAGCTTGCATTGCCTGAACCAAGTTTGTTAAGTGCTGAAACGCCGTTTTCTGACATTTCAGGCTCTAACTTCAAAAATCATGCAAAACACTTCTAACACCTTCAGATATGTTTCTCTGTGTTGCAAAATAGGTTTTATTCATGCACAAACTGCAATTTTAATTTTTGGCCGAGTTTCAGCTTGCATTGCCTGAACCAAGTTTGTTATGTGCTAAAACACCGTTTTCTGACATTTCAGGCTCTAACTTCAAAAATCATGCAAAACACTTCTAACACCTTCAGATATGTTTCTCTGTGTTGCAAAATAGGTTTTATTCATGCACAGACTGCAATTTTAATTTTTGGCCGAGTTTCAGCTTGCATTGCCTGAACCGAGTTTGTTATGTGCTGAAACGCCGTTTTCTGACATTTCAGGCTCTAACTTCAAAAATCATGCAAAACACTTCTAACACCTTCAGATATGTTTCTCTGTGTTGCAAAATAGGTTTTATTCATGCACAGACTGCAATTTTAATTTTTGGCCGAGTTTCAGCTTGCATTACCAGAACCAAGTTTGTTATGTGCTGAAACGCTGTTTTCTGACATTTCAGGCTCTAACTTCAAAAATCATGCAAAACACTTCTAACACCTTCAGATATGTTTCTCTGTGTTGAAAAATAGGTTTTATTCATGCACAGACTGCAATTTTAATTTTTGGCCGAGTTTCAGCTTGCATTGCCTGAACCGAGTTTGTTAAGTGCTGAAACGCCGTTTTCTGACATTTCAGGCTCTAACTTCAAAAATCATGCAAAACACTTCTAACACCTTCAGATATGTTTCTCTGTGTTGCAAAATAGGTTTTATTCATGCACAGACTGCAATTTTAATTTTTGGCCGAGTTTCAGCTTTTATTACCAGAACCAAGTTTGTTATGTGCTGAAAAGCCTTTTTCTGACATTTCAGGCTCTAGCTTCAAAAATCATGCAAAACACTTCTAACACCTTCAGATTTGTTTCTCTGTGTTGCAAAATAGGTTTTATTCATGCACAGACTGCAATTTTAATTTTGGACCGAGTTTCAGCTTGCATTGCCAGAACCAAGTTTGTTATGTGCTGAAAAGCCTTTTTCTGACATTTCAGGCTCTAACTTCAAAAATCATGCAAAACACTTCTAACACCTTCAGATATGTTTCTCTGTGTTGCAAAATAGGTTTTATTCATGCACAGACTGCAATTTTAATTTTGGACCGAGTTTCAGCTTGCATTGCCAGAACCAAGTTTGTTAAGTGCTGAAACGCTGTTTTCTGACATTTCAGGCTCTAACTTCAAAAATCATGCAAAACACTTCTAACACCTTCAGATATGTTTCTCTGTGTTGCAAAATAGGTTTTATTCATGCACAGACTGCAATTTTAATTTTGGACCGAGTTTCAGCTTGCATTGCCTGAACCAAGTTTGTTATGTGCTGAAACGCCGTTTTCTGACATTTCAGGCTCTAACTTCAAAAATCATGCAAAACACTTCTAACACCTTCAGATATGTTTCTCTGTGTTGAAAAATAGGTTTTATTCATGCACAGACTGCAATTTTAATTTTTGGCCGAGTTTCAGCTTGCATTGCCTGAACCGAGTTTGTTATGTGCTGAAACGCGGTTTTCTGACATTTCAGGCTCTAACTTCAAAAATCATGCAAAACACTTCTAACACCTTCAGATATGATTCTCTGTGTTGCAAAATAGGTTTTATTCATGCACAGACTGCAATTTTAATTTTTGGCCGAGTTTCAGCTTTTATTACCAGAACCAAGTTTGTTATGTGCTGAAACGCTGTTTTCTGACATTTCAGGCTCTAACTTCAAAAATCATGCAAAACACTTCTAACACCTTCAGATATGTTTCTCTGTGTTGAAAAATAGGTTTTATTCATGCACAGACTGCAATTTTAATTTTTGGCCGAGTTTCAGCTTGCATTGCCTGAACCGAGTTTGTTATGTGCTGAAACGCCGTTTTCTGACATTTCAGGCTCTAACTTCAAAAATCATGCAAAACACTTCTAACACCTTCAGATATGTTTCTCTGTGTTGCAAAATAGGTTTTATTCATGCACAGACTGCAATTTTAATTTTGGACCGAGTTTCAGCTTGCATTGCCAGAACCAAGTTTGTTAAGTGCTGAAACGCTGTTTTCTGACATTTCAGGCTCTAACTTCAAAAATCATGCAAAACACTTCTAACACCTTCAGATATGTTTCTCTGTGTTGCAAAATAGGTTTTATTCATGCACAGACTGCAATTTTAATTTTTGGCCGAGTTTCAGCTTGCATTACCATAACCAAGTTTGTTATGTGCTGAAACGCTGTTTTCTGACATTTCAGTCTCTAACTTCAAAAACCATGCAAAACACTTCTAACACCTTCAGATATGTTTCTCTGTGTTGCAAAATAGGTTTTATTCATGCACAGACTGCTATTTTAATTTTGGGCCGAGTTTCAGCTTGCATTGCCAGAACCAAGTTTGTTATGTGCTGAAAAGCCTTTTTCTGACATTTCAGGCTCTAACTTCAAAAATCATGCAAAACACTTCTAACACCTTCAGATATGTTTCTCTGTGTTGCAAAATAGGTTTTATTCATGCACAGACTGCAATTTTAATTTTGGACCGAGTTTCAGCTTGCATTGCCAGAACCAAGTTTGTTATGTGCTGAAACGCCGTTTTCTGACATTTCAGGCTCTAACTTCAAAAATCATGCAAAACACTTCTAACACCTTCAGATATGTTTCTCTGTGTTGCAAAATAGGTTTTATTCATGCACAGACTGCAATTTTAATTTTTGGCCGAGTTTCAGCTTGCATTGCCTGAACCGAGTTTGTTATGTGCTGAAACGCCGTTTTCTGACATTTCAGGCTCTAACTTCAAAAATCATGCAAAACACTTCTAACACCTTCAGATATGTTTCTCTGTGTTGCAAAATAGGTTTTATTCATGCACAGACTGCAATTTTAATTTTTGGCCGAGTTTCAGCTTTTATTACCAGAACCAAGTTTGTTATGTGCTGAAACGCTGTTTTCTGACATTTCAGGCTCTAACTTCAAAAATCATGCAAAACACTTCTAACACCTTCAGATATGTTTCTCTGTGTTGCAAAATAGGTTTTATTCATGCACAGACTGCAATTTTAATTTTTGGCCGAGTTTCAGCTTGCATTGCCTGAACCAAGTTTGTTAAGTGCTGAAACGCCGTTTTCTGACATTTCAGGCTCTAACTTCAAAAATCATGCAAAACACTTCTAACACCTTCAGATATGTTTCTCTGTGTTGCAAAATAGGTTTTATTCATGCACAGACTGCAATTTTAATTTTGGGCCGAGTTTCAGTTTGCATTGCCTGAACCAAGTTTGTTATGTGCTAAAACGTCGTTTTCTGACATTTCAGGCTCTAACTTCAAAAATCATGCAAAACACTTCTAACACCTTCAGATATGTTTCTCTGTGTTGCAAAATAGGTTTTATTCATGCACAGACTGCAATTTTAATTTTTGGCCGAGTTTCAGCTTTTATTACCAGAACCAAATTTGTTATGTGCTGAAAAGCCTTTTTCTGACATTTCAGGCTCTAGCTTCAAAAATCATGCAAAACACTTCTAACACCTTCAGATTTGTTTCTCTGTGTTGCAAAATAGGTTTTATTCATGCACAGACTGCAATTTTAATTTTGGACCGAGTTTCAGCTTGCATTGCCAGAACCAAGTTTGTTATGTGCTGAAACGCTGTTTTCTGACATTTCAGGCTCTAACTTCAAAAATCATGCAAAACACTTCTAACACCTTCAGATATGTTTCTCTGTGTTGCAAAATAGGTTTTATTCATGCACAGACTGCTATTTTAATTTTGGGCCGAGTTTCAGCTTGCATTGCCAGAACCAAGTTTGTTATGTGCTGAAAAGCCTTTTTCTGACATTTCAGGCTCTAACTTCAAAAATCATGCAAAACACTTCTAACACCTTCAGATATGTTTCTCTGTGTTGCAAAATAGGTTTTATTCATGCACAGACTGCAATTTTAATTTTTGGCCGAGTTTCAGCTTGCATTGCCTGAACCGAGTTTGTTATGTGCTGAAACGCCGTTTTCTGACATTTCAGGCTCTAACTTCAAAAATCATGCAAAACACTTCTAACACCTTCAGATATGTTTCTCTGTGTTGCAAAATAGGTTTTATTCATGCACAGACTGCAATTTTAATTTTTGGCCGAGTTTCAGCTTTTATTACCAGAACCAAGTTTGTTATGTGCTGAAACGCTGTTTTCTGACATTTCAGGCTCTAACTTCAAAAATCATGCAAAACACTTCTAACACCTTCAGATATGTTTCTCTGTGTTGCAAAATAGGTTTTATTCATGCACAGACTGCAATTTTAATTTTTGGCCGAGTTTCAGCTTGCATTGCCAGAACCAAGTTTGTTAAGTGCTGAAACGCTGTTTTCTGACATTTCAGGCTCTAACTTCAAAAATCATGCAAAACACTTCTAACACCTTCAGATATGTTTCTCTGTGTTGCAAAATAGGTTTTATTCATGCACAGACTGCAATTTTAATTTTTGGCCGAGTTTCAGCTTGCATTACCAGAACCAAGTTTGTTATGTGCTGAAACGCTGTTTTCTGACATTTCAGGCTCTAACTTCAAAAATCATGCAAAACACTTCCAACACCTTCAGATATGTTTCTCTGTGTTGCAAAATAGGTTTTATTCATGCACAGACTGCAATTTTAATTTTGGGCCGAGTTTCAGCTTGCATTGCCAGAACCAAGTTTGTTATGTGCTGAAACGCCTTTTTCTGACATTTCAGGCTCTAACTTCAAAAATCATGCAAAACACTTCTAACACCTTCAGATATGTTTCTCTGTGTTGAAAAATAGGTTTTATTCATGCACAGACTGCAATTTTAATTTTGGGCCGAGTTTCAGCTTGCATTGCCTGAACCAAGTTTGTTATGTGCTGAAACGCCGTTTTCTGACATTTCAGGCTCTAACTTCAAAAATCATGCAAAACACTTCTAACACCTTCAGATATGTTTCTCTGTGTTGAAAAATAGGTTTTATTCATGCACAGACTGCAATTTTAATTTTTGGCCGAGTTTCAGCTTGCATTGCCTGAACCGAGTTTGTTATGTACTGAAACGCCGTTTTCTGACATTTCAGGCTCTAACTTCAAAAATCATGCAAAACACTTCTAACACCTTCAGATAATGATTCTCTGTGTTGCAAAATAGGTTTTATTCATGCACAGACTGTAATTTTAATTTTTGGCCGAGTTTCAGCTTTTATTACCAGAACCAAGTTTGTTATGTGCTGAAACGCTGTTTTCTGACATTTCAGGCTCTAACTTCAAAAATCATGCAAAACACTTCTAACACCTTCAGATATGTTTCTCTGTGTTGAAAAATAGGTTTTATTCATGCACAGACTGCAATTTTAATTTTTGGCCGAGTTTCAGCTTGCATTGCCTGAACCGAGTTTGTTATGTGCTGAAACGCCGTTTTCTGACATTTCAGGCTCTAACTTCAAAAATCATGCAAAACACTTCTAACACCTTCAGATATGTTTCTCTGTGTTGCAAAATAGGTTTTATTCATGCACAGACTGCAATTTTAATTTTGGACCGAGTTTCAGCTTGCATTGCCAGAACCAAGTTTGTTAAGTGCTGAAACGCTGTTTTCTGACATTTCAGGCTCTAACTTCAAAAATCATGCAAAACACTTCTAACACCTTCAGATATGTTTCTCTGTGTTGCAAAATAGGTTTTATTCATGCACAGACTGCTATTTTAATTTTGGGCCGAGTTTCAGCTTGCATTGCCAGAACCAAGTTTGTTATGTGCTGAAAAGCCTTTTTCTGACATTTCAGGCTCTAACTTCAAAAATCATGCAAAACACTTCTAACACCTTCAGATATGTTTCTCTGTGTTGCAAAATAGGTTTTATTCATGCACAGACTGCAATTTTAATTTTTGGCCGAGTTTCAGCTTGCATTGCCTGAACCGAGTTTGTTATGTGCTGAAACGCCGTTTTCTGACATTTCAGGCTCTAACTTCAAAAATCATGCAAAACACTTCTAACACCTTCAGATATGTTTCTCTGTGTTGCAAAATAGGTTTTATTCATGCACAGACTGCAATTTTAATTTTTGGCCGAGTTTCAGCTTTTATTACCAGAACCAAGTTTGTTATGTGCTGAAACGCTGTTTTCTGACATTTCAGGCTCTAACTTCAAAAATCATGCAAAACACTTCTAACACCTTCAGATATGTTTCTCTGTGTTGCAAAATAGGTTTTATTCATGCACAGACTGCAATTTTAATTTTTGGCCGAGTTTCAGCTTGCATTGCCTGAACCAAGTTTGTTAAGTGCTGAAACGCCGTTTTCTGACATTTCAGGCTCTAACTTCAAAAATCATGCAAAACACTTCTAACACCTTCAGATATGTTTCTCTGTGTTGCAAAATAGGTTTTATTCATGCACAGACTGCAATTTTAATTTTTGGCCGAGTTTCAGCTTGCATTGCCTGAACCAAGTTTGTTATGTGCTAAAACACCGTTTTCTGACATTTCAGGCTCTAACTTCAAAAATCATGCAAAACACTTCTAACACCTTCAGATATGTTTCTCTGTGTTGCAAAATAGGTTTTATTCATGCACAGACTGCAATTTTAATTTTTGGCCGAGTTTCAGCTTGCATTGCCTGAACCGAGTTTGTTATGTGCTGAAACGCCGTTTTCTGACATTTCAGGCTCTAACTTCAAAAATCATGCAAAACACTTCTAACACCTTCAGATATGTTTCTCTGTGTTGCAAAATAGGTTTTATTCATGCACAGACTGCAATTTTAATTTTTGGCCGAGTTTCAGCTTGCATTACCAGAACCAAGTTTGTTATGTGCTGAAACGCTGTTTTCTGACATTTCAGGCTCTAACTTCAAAAATCATGCAAAACACTTCTAACACCTTCAGATATGTTTCTCTGTGTTGAAAAATAGGTTTTATTCATGCACAGACTGCAATTTTAATTTTTGGCCGAGTTTCAGCTTGCATTGCCTGAACCGAGTTTGTTAAGTGCTGAAACGCCGTTTTCTGACATTTCAGGCTCTAACTTCAAAAATCATGCAAAACACTTCTAACACCTTCAGATATGTTTCTCTGTGTTGCAAAATAGGTTTTATTCATGCACAGACTGCAATTTTAATTTTTGGCCGAGTTTCAGCTTTTATTACCAGAACCAAGTTTGTTATGTGCTGAAAAGCCTTTTTCTGACATTTCAGGCTCTAGCTTCAAAAATCATGCAAAACACTTCTAACACCTTCAGATTTGTTTCTCTGTGTTGCAAAATAGGTTTTATTCATGCACAGACTGCAATTTTAATTTTGGACCGAGTTTCAGCTTGCATTGCCAGAACCAAGTTTGTTATGTGCTGAAAAGCCTTTTTCTGACATTTCAGGCTCTAACTTCAAAAATCATGCAAAACACTTCTAACACCTTCAGATATGTTTCTCTGTGTTGCAAAATAGGTTTTATTCATGCACAGACTGCAATTTTAATTTTGGACCGAGTTTCAGCTTGCATTGCCAGAACCAAGTTTGTTAAGTGCTGAAACGCTGTTTTCTGACATTTCAGGCTCTAACTTCAAAAATCATGCAAAACACTTCTAACACCTTCAGATATGTTTCTCTGTGTTGCAAAATAGGTTTTATTCATGCACAGACTGCAATTTTAATTTTGGACCGAGTTTCAGCTTGCATTGCCTGAACCAAGTTTGTTATGTGCTGAAACGCCGTTTTCTGACATTTCAGGCTCTAACTTCAAAAATCATGCAAAACACTTCTAACACCTTCAGATATGTTTCTCTGTGTTGAAAAATAGGTTTTATTCATGCACAGACTGCAATTTTAATTTTTGGCCGAGTTTCAGCTTGCATTGCCTGAACCGAGTTTGTTATGTGCTGAAACGCGGTTTTCTGACATTTCAGGCTCTAACTTCAAAAATCATGCAAAACACTTCTAACACCTTCAGATATGATTCTCTGTGTTGCAAAATAGGTTTTATTCATGCACAGACTGCAATTTTAATTTTTGGCCGAGTTTCAGCTTTTATTACCAGAACCAAGTTTGTTATGTGCTGAAACGCTGTTTTCTGACATTTCAGGCTCTAACTTCAAAAATCATGCAAAACACTTCTAACACCTTCAGATATGTTTCTCTGTGTTGAAAAATAGGTTTTATTCATGCACAGACTGCAATTTTAATTTTTGGCCGAGTTTCAGCTTGCATTGCCTGAACCGAGTTTGTTATGTGCTGAAACGCCGTTTTCTGACATTTCAGGCTCTAACTTCAAAAATCATGCAAAACACTTCTAACACCTTCAGATATGTTTCTCTGTGTTGCAAAATAGGTTTTATTCATGCACAGACTGCAATTTTAATTTTGGACCGAGTTTCAGCTTGCATTGCCAGAACCAAGTTTGTTAAGTGCTGAAACGCTGTTTTCTGACATTTCAGGCTCTAACTTCAAAAATCATGCAAAACACTTCTAACACCTTCAGATATGTTTCTCTGTGTTGCAAAATAGGTTTTATTCATGCACAGACTGCAATTTTAATTTTTGGCCGAGTTTCAGCTTGCATTACCATAACCAAGTTTGTTATGTGCTGAAACGCTGTTTTCTGACATTTCAGGCTCTAACTTCAAAAACCATGCAAAACACTTCTAACACCTTCAGATATGTTTCTCTGTGTTGCAAAATAGGTTTTATTCATGCACAGACTGCTATTTTAATTTTGGGCCGAGTTTCAGCTTGCATTGCCAGAACCAAGTTTGTTATGTGCTGAAAAGCCTTTTTCTGACATTTCAGGCTCTAACTTCAAAAATCATGCAAAACACTTCTAACACCTTCAGATATGTTTCTCTGTGTTGCAAAATAGGTTTTATTCATGCACAGACTGCAATTTTAATTTTGGACCGAGTTTCAGCTTGCATTGCCAGAACCAAGTTTGTTATGTGCTGAAACGCCGTTTTCTGACATTTCAGGCTCTAACTTCAAAAATCATGCAAAACACTTCTAACACCTTCAGATATGTTTCTCTGTGTTGCAAAATAGGTTTTATTCATGCACAGACTGCAATTTTAATTTTTGGCCGAGTTTCAGCTTGCATTGCCTGAACCGAGTTTGTTATGTGCTGAAACGCCGTTTTCTGACATTTCAGGCTCTAACTTCAAAAATCATGCAAAACACTTCTAACACCTTCAGATATGTTTCTCTGTGTTGCAAAATAGGTTTTATTCATGCACAGACTGCAATTTTAATTTTTGGCCGAGTTTCAGCTTTTATTACCAGAACCAAGTTTGTTATGTGCTGAAACGCTGTTTTCTGACATTTCAGGCTCTAACTTCAAAAATCATGCAAAACACTTCTAACACCTTCAGATATGTTTCTCTGTGTTGCAAAATAGGTTTTATTCATGCACAGACTGCAATTTTAATTTTTGGCCGAGTTTCAGCTTGCATTGCCTGAACCAAGTTTGTTAAGTGCTGAAACGCCGTTTTCTGACATTTCAGGCTCTAACTTCAAAAATCATGCAAAACACTTCTAACACCTTCAGATATGTTTCTCTGTGTTGCAAAATAGGTTTTATTCATGCACAGACTGCAATTTTAATTTTGGGCCGAGTTTCAGTTTGCATTGCCTGAACCAAGTTTGTTATGTGCTAAAACGTCGTTTTCTGACATTTCAGGCTCTAACTTCAAAAATCATGCAAAACACTTCTAACACCTTCAGATATGTTTCTCTGTGTTGCAAAATAGGTTTTATTCATGCACAGACTGCAATTTTAATTTTTGGCCGAGTTTCAGCTTTTATTACCAGAACCAAATTTGTTATGTGCTGAAAAGCCTTTTTCTGACATTTCAGGCTCTAGCTTCAAAAATCATGCAAAACACTTCTAACACCTTCAGATTTGTTTCTCTGTGTTGCAAAATAGGTTTTATTCATGCACAGACTGCAATTTTAATTTTGGACCGAGTTTCAGCTTGCATTGCCAGAACCAAGTTTGTTATGTGCTGAAAAGCCTTTTTCTGACATTTCAGGCTCTAACTTCAAAAATCATGCAAAACACTTCTAACACCTTCAGATATGTTTCTCTGTGTTGCAAAATAGGTTTTATTCATGCACAGACTGCAATTTTAATTTTGGACCGAGTTTCAGCTTGCATTGCCAGAACCAAGTTTGTTAAGTGCTGAAACGCTGTTTTCTGACATTTCAGGCTCTAACTTCAAAAATCATGCAAAACACTTCTAACACCTTCAGATATGTTTCTCTGTGTTGCAAAATAGGTTTTATTCATGCACAGACTGCAATTTTAATTTTTGGCCGAGTTTCAGCTTGCATTACCAGAACCAAGTTTGTTATGTGCTGAAACGCTGTTTTCTGACATTTCAGGCTCTAACTTCAAAAATCATGCAAAACACTTCCAACACCTTCAGATATGTTTCTCTGTGTTGCAAAATAGGTTTTATTCATGCACAGACTGCAATTTTAATTTTGGGCCGAGTTTCAGCTTGCATTGCCAGAACCAAGTTTGTTATGTGCTGAAAAGCCTTTTTCTGACATTTCAGGCTCTAACTTCAAAAATCATGCAAAACACTTCTAACACCTTCAGATATGTTTCTCTGTGTTGCAAAATAGGTTTTATTAATGCACAGACTGCAATTTTAATTTTTGGCCGAGTTTCAGCTTGCATTGCCTGAACCGAGTTTGTTATGTGCTGAAACGCCGTTTTCTGACATTTCAGGCTCTAACTTCAAAAATCATGCAAAACACTTCTAACACCTTCAGATATGTTTCTCTGTGTTGCAAAATAGGTTTTATTCATGCACAGACTGCAATTTTAATTTTTGGCCGAGTTTCAGCTTTTATTACCAGAACCAAGTTTGTTATGTGCTGAAACGCTGTTTTCTGACATTTCAGGCTCTAACTTCAAAAATCATGCAAAACACTTCTAACACCTTCAGATATGTTTCTCTGTGTTGCAAAATAGGTTTTATTCATGCACAGACTGCAATTTTAATTTTTGGCCGAGTTTCAGCTTGCATTGCCTGAACCGAGTTTGTTAAGTGCTGAAACGCCGTTTTCTGACATTTCAGGCTCTAACTTCAAAAATCATGCAAAACACTTCTAACACCTTCAGATATGTTTCTCTGTGTTGCAAAATAGGTTTTATTCATGCACAGACTGCAATTTTAATTTTTGGCCGAGTTTCAGCTTTTATTACCAGAACCAAGTTTGTTATGTGCTGAAAAGCCTTTTTCTGACATTTCAGGCTCTAGCTTCAAAAATCATGCAAAACACTTCTAACACCTTCAGATTTGTTTCTCTGTGTTGCAAAATAGGTTTTATTCATGCACAGACTGCAATTTTAATTTTGGACCGAGTTTCAGCTTGCATTGCCAGAACCAAGTTTGTTATGTGCTGAAAAGCCTTTTTCTGACATTTCAGGCTCTAACTTCAAAAATCATGCAAAACACTTCTAACACCTTCAGATATGTTTCTCTGTGTTGCAAAATAGGTTTTATTCATGCACAGACTGCAATTTTAATTTTGGACCGAGTTTCAGCTTGCATTGCCAGAACCAAGTTTGTTAAGTGCTGAAACGCTGTTTTCTGACATTTCAGGCTCTAACTTCAAAAATCATGCAAAACACTTCTAACACCTTCAGATATGTTTCTCTGTGTTGCAAAATAGGTTTTGTTCATGCACAGACTGCAATTTTAATTTTGGACCGAGTTTCAGCTTGCATTGCCTGAACCAAGTTTGTTATGTGCTGAAACGCCGTTTTCTGACATTTCAGGCTCTAACTTCAAAAATCATGCAAAACACTTCTAACACCTTCAGATATGTTTCTCTGTGTTGAAAAATAGGTTTTATTCATGCACAGACTGCAATTTTAATTTTTGGCCGAGTTTCAGCTTGCATTGCCTGAACCGAGTTTGTTATGTGCTGAAACGCGGTTTTCTGACATTTCAGGCTCTAACTTCAAAAATCATGCAAAACACTTCTAACACCTTCAGATATGATTCTCTGTGTTGCAAAATAGGTTTTATTCATGCACAGACTGCAATTTTAATTTTTGGCCGAGTTTCAGCTTTTATTACCAGAACCAAGTTTGTTATGTGCTGAAACGCTGTTTTCTGACATTTCAGGCTCTAACTTCAAAAATCATGCAAAACACTTCTAACACCTTCAGATATGTTTCTCTGTGTTGAAAAATAGGTTTTATTCATGCACAGACTGCAATTTTAATTTTTGGCCGAGTTTCAGCTTGCATTGCCTGAACCGAGTTTGTTATGTGCTGAAACGCCGTTTTCTGACATTTCAGGCTCTAACTTCAAAAATCATGCAAAACACTTCTAACACCTTCAGATATGTTTCTCTGTGTTGCAAAATAGGTTTTATTCATGCACAGACTGCAATTTTAATTTTGGACCGAGTTTCAGCTTGCATTGCCAGAACCAAGTTTGTTAAGTGCTGAAACGCTGTTTTCTGACATTTCAGGCTCTAACTTCAAAAATCATGCAAAACACTTCTAACACCTTCAGATATGTTTCTCTGTGTTGCAAAATAGGTTTTATTCATGCACAGACTGCAATTTTAATTTTTGGCCGAGTTTCAGCTTGCATTACCATAACCAAGTTTGTTATGTGCTGAAACGCTGTTTTCTGACATTTCAGGCTCTAACTTCAAAAACCATGCAAAACACTTCTAACACCTTCAGATATGTTTCTCTGTGTTGCAAAATAGGTTTTATTCATGCACAGACTGCTATTTTAATTTTGGGCCGAGTTTCAGCTTGCATTGCCAGAACCAAGTTTGTTATGTGCTGAAAAGCCTTTTTCTGACATTTCAGGCTCTAACTTCAAAAATCATGCAAAACACTTCTAACACCTTCAGATATGTTTCTCTGTGTTGCAAAATAGGTTTTATTCATGCACAGACTGCAATTTTAATTTTGGACCGAGTTTCAGCTTGCATTGCCAGAACCAAGTTTGTTATGTGCTGAAACGCCGTTTTCTGACATTTCAGGCTCTAACTTCAAAAATCATGCAAAACACTTCTAACACCTTCAGATATGTTTCTCTGTGTTGCAAAATAGGTTTTATTCATGCACAGACTGCAATTTTAATTTTTGGCCGAGTTTCAGCTTGCATTGCCTGAACCGAGTTTGTTATGTGCTGAAACGCCGTTTTCTGACATTTCAGGCTCTAACTTCAAAAATCATGCAAAACACTTCTAACACCTTCAGATATGTTTCTCTGTGTTGCAAAATAGGTTTTATTCATGCACAGACTGCAATTTTAATTTTTGGCCGAGTTTCAGCTTTTATTACCAGAACCAAGTTTGTTATGTGCTGAAACGCTGTTTTCTGACATTTCAGGCTCTAACTTCAAAAATCATGCAAAACACTTCTAACACCTTCAGATATGTTTCTCTGTGTTGCAAAATAGGTTTTATTCATGCACAGACTGCAATTTTAATTTTTGGCCGAGTTTCAGCTTGCATTGCCTGAACCAAGTTTGTTAAGTGCTGAAACGCCGTTTTCTGACATTTCAGGCTCTAACTTCAAAAATCATGCAAAACACTTCTAACACCTTCAGATATGTTTCTCTGTGTTGCAAAATAGGTTTTATTCATGCACAGACTGCAATTTTAATTTTGGGCCGAGTTTCAGTTTGCATTGCCTGAACCAAGTTTGTTATGTGCTAAAACGTCGTTTTCTGACATTTCAGGCTCTAACTTCAAAAATCATGCAAAACACTTCTAACACCTTCAGATATGTTTCTCTGTGTTGCAAAATAGGTTTTATTCATGCACAGACTGCAATTTTAATTTTTGGCCGAGTTTCAGCTTTTATTACCAGAACCAAATTTGTTATGTGCTGAAAAGCCTTTTTCTGACATTTCAGGCTCTAGCTTCAAAAATCATGCAAAACACTTCTAACACCTTCAGATTTGTTTCTCTGTGTTGCAAAATAGGTTTTATTCATGCACAGACTGCAATTTTAATTTTGGACCGAGTTTCAGCTTGCATTGCCAGAACCAAGTTTGTTATGTGCTGAAAAGCCTTTTTCTGACATTTCAGGCTCTAACTTCAAAAATCATGCAAAACACTTCTAACACCTTCAGATATGTTTCTCTGTGTTGCAAAATAGGTTTTATTCATGCACAGACTGCAATTTTAATTTTGGACCGAGTTTCAGCTTGCATTGCCAGAACCAAGTTTGTTAAGTGCTGAAACGCTGTTTTCTGACATTTCAGGCTCTAACTTCAAAAATCATGCAAAACACTTCTAACACCTTCAGATATGTTTCTCTGTGTTGCAAAATAGGTTTTATTCATGCACAGACTGCAATTTTAATTTTTGGCCGAGTTTCAGCTTGCATTACCAGAACCAAGTTTGTTATGTGCTGAAACGCTGTTTTCTGACATTTCAGGCTCTAACTTCAAAAATCATGCAAAACACTTCCAACACCTTCAGATATGTTTCTCTGTGTTGCAAAATAGGTTTTATTCATGCACAGACTGCAATTTTAATTTTGGGCCGAGTTTCAGCTTGCATTGCCAGAACCAAGTTTGTTATGTGCTGAAAAGCCTTTTTCTGACATTTCAGGCTCTAACTTCAAAAATCATGCAAAACACTTCTAACACCTTCAGATTTGTTTCTCTGTGTTGCAAAATAGGTTTTATTCATGCACAGACTGCAATTTTAATTTTGGACCGAGTTTCAGCTTGCATTGCCTGAACCAAGTTTGTTATGTGCTGAAACGCCGTTTTCTGACATTTCAGGCTCTAACTTCAAAAATCATGCAAAACACTTCTAACACCTTCAGATATGTTTCTCTGTGTTGAAAAATAGGTTTTATTCATGCACAGACTGCAATTTTAATTTTGGGCCGAGTTTCAGCTTGCATTGCCTGAACCAAGTTTGTTATGTGCTGAAACGCCGTTTTCTGACATTTCAGGCTCTAACTTCAAAAATCATGCAAAACACTTCTAACACCTTCAGATATGTTTCTCTGTGTTGAAAAATAGGTTTTATTCATGCACAGACTGCAATTTTAATTTTTGGCCGAGTTTCAGCTTGCATTGCCTGAACCGAGTTTGTTATGTGCTGAAACGCGGTTTTCTGACATTTCAGGCTCTAACTTCAAAAATCATGCAAAACACTTCTAACACCTTCAGATATGATTCTCTGTGTTGCAAAATAGGTTTTATTCATGCACAGACTGCAATTTTAATTTTTGGCCGAGTTTCAGCTTTTATTACCAGAACCAAGTTTGTTATGTGCTGAAACGCTGTTTTCTGACATTTCAGGCTCTAACTTCAAAAATCATGCAAAACACTTCTAACACCTTCAGATATGTTTCTCTGTGTTGCAAAATACGTTTTATTCATGCACAGACTGCAATTTTAATTTTTGGCCGAGTTTCAGCTTGCATTACCAGAACCAAGTTTGTTATGT
>NW_027394278.1:1925277-1949844 GCF_049309525.1 Garra rufa | reverse complement strand
ATTACTGTGTTGGTTCGGGCCTAGATTTAGTTCCTGGGTCTACCAATGCTAGGTTTAGGCAACGTCTTGGTCCGAGGCTAGATTTAGTTCCTGGGTGTACCAATGCTAGGTTTAGGCGAAGTGTTGGTTCGAGGCTAGGCGACATCTTGGTTCCGGGCTAGATTTAGTTCCTTGGTCTACCAATACTAGGTTTAGGCAAAGTGTTGGTTCGGGCCTAAATTTAGTTCCTGGGTCTACCAATGCTAGGTTTAGGCGAAGTGTTGGTTCGGACCTAGATTTAGTTCCTGGGTCTACCAATGCTAGGTTTAGGCGACGTCTTGGTCCGAGGCTAGATTTAGTTCCTTGGTCTACCAATGCTAGGTTTAGGCGAAGTGTTGGTTCGGGCCTAGATTTAGTTTCTGGGTCTACCAATGCTAGGTTTAAGCGACGTCTTGGTCCGAGGTCAGATTTAGTTGCTGGGTCTACCAATGCTAGGTTTAGGCGAAGTGTTGGTTCGTGGCTAGGCGACGTCTTGGTTCCAGGCTAGATTTAGTTCCTGGGTCTACCAATGCTAGGTTTAGGCGACGTCTTGGTCCGAGGCTAGATTTAGTTCCTTGGTCTACCAATGCTAGGTTTAGGCGAAGTGTTGGTTCGGGCCTAGATTTAGTTTCTGGGTCTACCAATGCTAGGTTTAAGCGACGTCTTGGTCCGAGGTCAGATTTAGTTGCTGGGTCTACCAATGCTAGGTTTAGGCGAAGTGTTGGTTCGTGGCTAGGCGACATCTTGGTTCCAGGCTAGATTTAGTTCCTGGGTCTACCAATGCTAGGTTTAGGCGACATCTTGGTCCGAGGCTAGATTTAGTTCCTGGGTTTACCAATGCTAGGTTTAGGCGAAGTGTTGGTCCGAGGCTAGATTTAGTTCCTGGGTCTACCACTGCTAGGTTTAGTGTCTGAAATCCTGGTTTGTCGACATTCTTGAATAGGAGGATGAATTCTTTTGTATCTAAATGCTAAATGAAATTATTTACAGTGAACCAGGAGGCGATAGACCTGTCTGGGCCACACGCCCCCCCAAAAAGCCTGTCTGGGCTTAGGTTCACCTCCCCCTCCCACATCTCCTCCCCGCACAAACAGGAAGGAGACATCGGAGGGAGCGAATTTCAAATCGCATTCAAAAAACAAGCCCCTATAGAGGATTCTGTGCGTAAAATCTGGTATGTCAAGTCCGATGGCTCTGGCGAAGGTTAGGTTAGAAAAATTACAACAGCTCCCCCCAACCTAGCACCCGTCTAGGAAAGTTTGAAGTAGGGAGACTGAGGATAGTGCACGGGCCGACGCATGTCTGACTATACCAAGGAAGCCTTTATCTATCTCCCATTCCAGGAGAATAGCCTTAGTAGGCATGGGGCTAAGAATGTGGAAGACCAGGAATTCGGTTTCGGTTAGATTTAGTGCGAAGGTTGGTTCGAAGTTCGATCTGAACATCAATCGGCTCTGGGAACGCAAAGTTTTTGACTAAACTTACTCCAGACCAGCGAATCAGGCAGTAACCCGAAAGTCACTGCCCGATAATCCTGATCGGGCATTGCATTCCGTCAGCGAGTGCTGTTTAAGGTTTCAAAATTGACTGCGACCAGCCTTTGCTCAAATTGTGGTCAAGTTAACGTCAGGTAACTCTTAGCTTGTAGTTCCGTTGTGTTGGGAAGACTAGGGTTCAAGTCCATAGGGCTACGAACGGTAGGTTTAGGTTAAGTGTTGGCTCGGGCCTAGATTTAGTCCTTAGGTCTACCGACGGTAGGTTTAGGTTTAAGTGTTGGTTCGGGGCTAGATTTAGTCCTTAGGTCTACCAACGGTAGGTTTAGGTTGAGTGTTGGTTTGAGTGGTGATAGATCAAGTAGAAGATGTGTATAATATTTCTTCAAAGAGGCAACTCTTGCCATACTTTCTCTACTCCCTCAAAGTATGGTTACGAGAGGGAAATGTTTAAGACACTTCATCAGTAGTGGACCTCAGATTCATCGGGTGTTTCGGCACTTTAAACACTAGACACCCTCCTCTGAGGCGGCCCGCCTTGGTTGATCATTTCCAGGCGAGTGTCTCATAGCCAATTGCTAATCGAGTTTGGTCAGGCCCACAATCGTGTAGTTGGGGCCTGGTTTGAGTTTTGAACTAATTTGTCCTTTAAAACGAGTTTTAAAAAACATTAAATGCTATTACTTGCATTGAACAATAAAGCAGTACCAGTGTAGGTTGAAGTAAATTAGAGAGAGCAATGTAAAAGTCAAAGTTAGATGTCTAATAACAGAAATAAGGACTGAAATGCCGCCCTAAATGGCCTAAAACAGCCACGTAAGGTCAAAGGTCAATCTGTAATTTGAATGTTTAGATAGTGGAGTTAAAAGGTTATGTAGCCATTGAGATTATTTAGAGGCCTTAATATAATAACCGGGTCTAAAATAGCATAATTTAGGACTGAATTTTCCACATAAGCGCCAAAAAAGGCAACGGACGGCGAAAGGTCGAAGGTCGTGACTGGCGGATGTCAAGCATCAAGCTTCTACCAGACCTCCCTCCTAAAAGTTATGGCAACGCAAACAGACATCACCCTCACACAAGGATAACCGCTGGATGCGATAACTTCTGAAGATGAATGGAAATTAATCCCTGGTTTTGTGTTTCGGCCTACCTGACTATACGACGGTGAGTAAAAAAATAATTTTGAGATGACTATCCTTTTGGAATCCTCCCGGTCCATAAAGTATATCTGCAAGTTTTCTTAAGTTTTTATGAAGCATAAGTAGCTTTTTTTAGCCTTTTTAAACCGATTTTTACAGCAGTAATTTGCATATGCAATTCAGCTCAGCCAATGTGTGTTTTTGGCCTGTTTTTTGGTGGAAAAAGGGTGTATTTTTGTTGCTGTGGCGCTTGTTTGCGGATCTATATCGTATAGATATTCTGTTTCTGGTGCCAGTCCATTACTGCTAGCATGCTAATGCTAATATTAATCAATTAACTCTTAAAAGAACACTAATAAGGCTAAAATACTGTAATTAATGAGCTTTAAATGTTAATCTAACTTGAGCTTAAATCCTCTCACATCCGCTTAGATCCCATCTTTCAGACGAGAGAATAGCTCAAGCTTTTATGTTAATTAAACCTAATAAAGTGCTATTAAGGTTAAGAAAACATATGGAATACACTGCAAGTAAGCTATAATTATGTTTCAAATTGACTGCAACCAGTTTTTGCTTCAGTTCTGGTTAAGTTACCGTCAGGTTACTCCTAGGTTGTGGTTACGTTATGGTTACGTTGCTTGAAGGTTATAGTTGGGTTATTCTTCAAATTTTTGGTTTTAATCTGCAGTTATGTTGTCTCTCGGTTATAATTGGGTTACCCTTGGGTTGTGGTATAAGTTGTGCCTTGATCGCAGTTAAGTTATTCTTCATTTGCGGGTAGAATACGATTAGCTTGGAGCTGAATTACTGTGTTGGTTCGGGCCTAGATTTAGTTCCTGGGTCTACCAATGCTAGGTTTAGGCAACGTCTTGGTCCGAGGCTAGATTTAGTTCCTGGGTGTACCAATGCTAGGTTTAGGCGAAGTGTTGGTTCGAGGCTAGGCGACATCTTGGTTCCGGGCTAGATTTAGTTCCTTGGTCTACCAATACTAGGTTTAGGCAAAGTGTTGGTTCGGGCCTAAATTTAGTTCCTGGGTCTACCAATGCTAGGTTTAGGCGAAGTGTTGGTTCGGACCTAGATTTAGTTCCTGGGTCTACCAATGCTAGGTTTAGGCGACGTCTTGGTCCGAGGCTAGATTTAGTTCCTTGGTCTACCAATGCTAGGTTTAGGCGAAGTGTTGGTTCGGGCCTAGATTTAGTTTCTGGGTCTACCAATGCTAGGTTTAAGCGACGTCTTGGTCCGAGGTCAGATTTAGTTGCTGGGTCTACCAATGCTAGGTTTAGGCGAAGTGTTGGTTCGTGGCTAGGCGACGTCTTGGTTCCAGGCTAGATTTAGTTCCTGGGTCTACCAATGCTAGGTTTAGGCGACGTCTTGGTCCGAGGCTAGATTTAGTTCCTTGGTCTACCAATGCTAGGTTTAGGCGAAGTGTTGGTTCGGGCCTAGATTTAGTTTCTGGGTCTACCAATGCTAGGTTTAAGCGACGTCTTGGTCCGAGGTCAGATTTAGTTGCTGGGTCTACCAATGCTAGGTTTAGGCGAAGTGTTGGTTCGTGGCTAGGCGACATCTTGGTTCCAGGCTAGATTTAGTTCCTGGGTCTACCAATGCTAGGTTTAGGCGACATCTTGGTCCGAGGCTAGATTTAGTTCCTGGGTTTACCAATGCTAGGTTTAGGCGAAGTGTTGGTCCGAGGCTAGATTTAGTTCCTGGGTCTACCACTGCTAGGTTTAGTGTCTGAAATCCTGGTTTGTCGACATTCTTGAATAGGAGGATGAATTCTTTTGTATCTAAATGCTAAATGAAATTATTTACAGTGAACCAGGAGGCGATAGACCTGTCTGGGCCACACGCCCCCCCAAAAAGCCTGTCTGGGCTTAGGTTCACCTCCCCCTCCCACATCTCCTCCCCGCACAAACAGGAAGGAGACATCGGAGGGAGCGAATTTCAAATCGCATTCAAAAAACAAGCCCCTATAGAGGATTCTGTGCGTAAAATCTGGTATGTCAAGTCCGATGGCTCTGGCGAAGGTTAGGTTAGAAAAATTACAACAGCTCCCCCCAACCTAGCACCCGTCTAGGAAAGTTTGAAGTAGGGAGACTGAGGATAGTGCACGGGCCGACGCATGTCTGACTATACCAAGGAAGCCTTTATCTATCTCCCATTCCAGGAGAATAGCCTTAGTAGGCATGGGGCTAAGAATGTGGAAGACCAGGAATTCGGTTTCGGTTAGATTTAGTGCGAAGGTTGGTTCGAAGTTCGATCTGAACATCAATCGGCTCTGGGAACGCAAAGTTTTTGACTAAACTTACTCCAGACCAGCGAATCAGGCAGTAACCCGAAAGTCACTGCCCGATAATCCTGATCGGGCATTGCATTCCGTCAGCGAGTGCTGTTTAAGGTTTCAAAATTGACTGCGACCAGCCTTTGCTCAAATTGTGGTCAAGTTAACGTCAGGTAACTCTTAGCTTGTAGTTCCGTTGTGTTGGGAAGACTAGGGTTCAAGTCCATAGGGCTACGAACGGTAGGTTTAGGTTAAGTGTTGGCTCGGGCCTAGATTTAGTCCTTAGGTCTACCGACGGTAGGTTTAGGTTTAAGTGTTGGTTCGGGGCTAGATTTAGTCCTTAGGTCTACCAACGGTAGGTTTAGGTTGAGTGTTGGTTTGAGTGGTGATAGATCAAGTAGAAGATGTGTATAATATTTCTTCAAAGAGGCAACTCTTGCCATACTTTCTCTACTCCCTCAAAGTATGGTTACGAGAGGGAAATGTTTAAGACACTTCATCAGTAGTGGACCTCAGATTCATCGGGTGTTTCGGCACTTTAAACACTAGACACCCTCCTCTGAGGCGGCCCGCCTTGGTTGATCATTTCCAGGCGAGTGTCTCATAGCCAATTGCTAATCGAGTTTGGTCAGGCCCACAATCGTGTAGTTGGGGCCTGGTTTGAGTTTTGAACTAATTTGTCCTTTAAAACGAGTTTTAAAAAACATTAAATGCTATTACTTGCATTGAACAATAAAGCAGTACCAGTGTAGGTTGAAGTAAATTAGAGAGAGCAATGTAAAAGTCAAAGTTAGATGTCTAATAACAGAAATAAGGACTGAAATGCCGCCCTAAATGGCCTAAAACAGCCACGTAAGGTCAAAGGTCAATCTGTAATTTGAATGTTTAGATAGTGGAGTTAAAAGGTTATGTAGCCATTGAGATTATTTAGAGGCCTTAATATAATAACCGGGTCTAAAATAGCATAATTTAGGACTGAATTTTCCACATAAGCGCCAAAAAAGGCAACGGACGGCGAAAGGTCGAAGGTCGTGACTGGCGGATGTCAAGCATCAAGCTTCTACCAGACCTCCCTCCTAAAAGTTATGGCAACGCAAACAGACATCACCCTCACACAAGGATAACCGCTGGATGCGATAACTTCTGAAGATGAATGGAAATTAATCCCTGGTTTTGTGTTTCGGCCTACCTGACTATACGACGGTGAGTAAAAAAATAATTTTGAGATGACTATCCTTTTGGAATCCTCCCGGTCCATAAAGTATATCTGCAAGTTTTCTTAAGTTTTTATGAAGCATAAGTAGCTTTTTTTAGCCTTTTTAAACCGATTTTTACAGCAGTAATTTGCATATGCAATTCAGCTCAGCCAATGTGTGTTTTTGGCCTGTTTTTTGGTGGAAAAAGGGTGTATTTTTGTTGCTGTGGCGCTTGTTTGCGGATCTATATCGTATAGATATTCTGTTTCTGGTGCCAGTCCATTACTGCTAGCATGCTAATGCTAATATTAATCAATTAACTCTTAAAAGAACACTAATAAGGCTAAAATACTGTAATTAATGAGCTTTAAATGTTAATCTAACTTGAGCTTAAATCCTCTCACATCCGCTTAGATCCCATCTTTCAGACGAGAGAATAGCTCAAGCTTTTATGTTAATTAAACCTAATAAAGTGCTATTAAGGTTAAGAAAACATATGGAATACACTGCAAGTAAGCTATAATTATGTTTCAAATTGACTGCAACCAGTTTTTGCTTCAGTTCTGGTTAAGTTACCGTCAGGTTACTCCTAGGTTGTGGTTACGTTATGGTTACGTTGCTTGAAGGTTATAGTTGGGTTATTCTTCAAATTTTTGGTTTTAATCTGCAGTTATGTTGTCTCTCGGTTATAATTGGGTTACCCTTGGGTTGTGGTATAAGTTGTGCCTTGATCGCAGTTAAGTTATTCTTCATTTGCGGGTAGAATACGATTAGCTTGGAGCTGAATTACTGTGTTGGTTCGGGCCTAGATTTAGTTCCTGGGTCTACCAATGCTAGGTTTAGGCAACGTCTTGGTCCGAGGCTAGATTTAGTTCCTGGGTGTACCAATGCTAGGTTTAGGCGAAGTGTTGGTTCGAGGCTAGGCGACATCTTGGTTCCGGGCTAGATTTAGTTCCTTGGTCTACCAATACTAGGTTTAGGCAAAGTGTTGGTTCGGGCCTAAATTTAGTTCCTGGGTCTACCAATGCTAGGTTTAGGCGAAGTGTTGGTTCGGACCTAGATTTAGTTCCTGGGTCTACCAATGCTAGGTTTAGGCGACGTCTTGGTCCGAGGCTAGATTTAGTTCCTTGGTCTACCAATGCTAGGTTTAGGCGAAGTGTTGGTTCGGGCCTAGATTTAGTTTCTGGGTCTACCAATGCTAGGTTTAAGCGACGTCTTGGTCCGAGGTCAGATTTAGTTGCTGGGTCTACCAATGCTAGGTTTAGGCGAAGTGTTGGTTCGTGGCTAGGCGACGTCTTGGTTCCAGGCTAGATTTAGTTCCTGGGTCTACCAATGCTAGGTTTAGGCGACGTCTTGGTCCGAGGCTAGATTTAGTTCCTTGGTCTACCAATGCTAGGTTTAGGCGAAGTGTTGGTTCGGGCCTAGATTTAGTTTCTGGGTCTACCAATGCTAGGTTTAAGCGACGTCTTGGTCCGAGGTCAGATTTAGTTGCTGGGTCTACCAATGCTAGGTTTAGGCGAAGTGTTGGTTCGTGGCTAGGCGACATCTTGGTTCCAGGCTAGATTTAGTTCCTGGGTCTACCAATGCTAGGTTTAGGCGACATCTTGGTCCGAGGCTAGATTTAGTTCCTGGGTTTACCAATGCTAGGTTTAGGCGAAGTGTTGGTCCGAGGCTAGATTTAGTTCCTGGGTCTACCACTGCTAGGTTTAGTGTCTGAAATCCTGGTTTGTCGACATTCTTGAATAGGAGGATGAATTCTTTTGTATCTAAATGCTAAATGAAATTATTTACAGTGAACCAGGAGGCGATAGACCTGTCTGGGCCACACGCCCCCCCAAAAAGCCTGTCTGGGCTTAGGTTCACCTCCCCCTCCCACATCTCCTCCCCGCACAAACAGGAAGGAGACATCGGAGGGAGCGAATTTCAAATCGCATTCAAAAAACAAGCCCCTATAGAGGATTCTGTGCGTAAAATCTGGTATGTCAAGTCCGATGGCTCTGGCGAAGGTTAGGTTAGAAAAATTACAACAGCTCCCCCCAACCTAGCACCCGTCTAGGAAAGTTTGAAGTAGGGAGACTGAGGATAGTGCACGGGCCGACGCATGTCTGACTATACCAAGGAAGCCTTTATCTATCTCCCATTCCAGGAGAATAGCCTTAGTAGGCATGGGGCTAAGAATGTGGAAGACCAGGAATTCGGTTTCGGTTAGATTTAGTGCGAAGGTTGGTTCGAAGTTCGATCTGAACATCAATCGGCTCTGGGAACGCAAAGTTTTTGACTAAACTTACTCCAGACCAGCGAATCAGGCAGTAACCCGAAAGTCACTGCCCGATAATCCTGATCGGGCATTGCATTCCGTCAGCGAGTGCTGTTTAAGGTTTCAAAATTGACTGCGACCAGCCTTTGCTCAAATTGTGGTCAAGTTAACGTCAGGTAACTCTTAGCTTGTAGTTCCGTTGTGTTGGGAAGACTAGGGTTCAAGTCCATAGGGCTACGAACGGTAGGTTTAGGTTAAGTGTTGGCTCGGGCCTAGATTTAGTCCTTAGGTCTACCGACGGTAGGTTTAGGTTTAAGTGTTGGTTCGGGGCTAGATTTAGTCCTTAGGTCTACCAACGGTAGGTTTAGGTTGAGTGTTGGTTTGAGTGGTGATAGATCAAGTAGAAGATGTGTATAATATTTCTTCAAAGAGGCAACTCTTGCCATACTTTCTCTACTCCCTCAAAGTATGGTTACGAGAGGGAAATGTTTAAGACACTTCATCAGTAGTGGACCTCAGATTCATCGGGTGTTTCGGCACTTTAAACACTAGACACCCTCCTCTGAGGCGGCCCGCCTTGGTTGATCATTTCCAGGCGAGTGTCTCATAGCCAATTGCTAATCGAGTTTGGTCAGGCCCACAATCGTGTAGTTGGGGCCTGGTTTGAGTTTTGAACTAATTTGTCCTTTAAAACGAGTTTTAAAAAACATTAAATGCTATTACTTGCATTGAACAATAAAGCAGTACCAGTGTAGGTTGAAGTAAATTAGAGAGAGCAATGTAAAAGTCAAAGTTAGATGTCTAATAACAGAAATAAGGACTGAAATGCCGCCCTAAATGGCCTAAAACAGCCACGTAAGGTCAAAGGTCAATCTGTAATTTGAATGTTTAGATAGTGGAGTTAAAAGGTTATGTAGCCATTGAGATTATTTAGAGGCCTTAATATAATAACCGGGTCTAAAATAGCATAATTTAGGACTGAATTTTCCACATAAGCGCCAAAAAAGGCAACGGACGGCGAAAGGTCGAAGGTCGTGACTGGCGGATGTCAAGCATCAAGCTTCTACCAGACCTCCCTCCTAAAAGTTATGGCAACGCAAACAGACATCACCCTCACACAAGGATAACCGCTGGATGCGATAACTTCTGAAGATGAATGGAAATTAATCCCTGGTTTTGTGTTTCGGCCTACCTGACTATACGACGGTGAGTAAAAAAATAATTTTGAGATGACTATCCTTTTGGAATCCTCCCGGTCCATAAAGTATATCTGCAAGTTTTCTTAAGTTTTTATGAAGCATAAGTAGCTTTTTTTAGCCTTTTTAAACCGATTTTTACAGCAGTAATTTGCATATGCAATTCAGCTCAGCCAATGTGTGTTTTTGGCCTGTTTTTTGGTGGAAAAAGGGTGTATTTTTGTTGCTGTGGCGCTTGTTTGCGGATCTATATCGTATAGATATTCTGTTTCTGGTGCCAGTCCATTACTGCTAGCATGCTAATGCTAATATTAATCAATTAACTCTTAAAAGAACACTAATAAGGCTAAAATACTGTAATTAATGAGCTTTAAATGTTAATCTAACTTGAGCTTAAATCCTCTCACATCCGCTTAGATCCCATCTTTCAGACGAGAGAATAGCTCAAGCTTTTATGTTAATTAAACCTAATAAAGTGCTATTAAGGTTAAGAAAACATATGGAATACACTGCAAGTAAGCTATAATTATGTTTCAAATTGACTGCAACCAGTTTTTGCTTCAGTTCTGGTTAAGTTACCGTCAGGTTACTCCTAGGTTGTGGTTACGTTATGGTTACGTTGCTTGAAGGTTATAGTTGGGTTATTCTTCAAATTTTTGGTTTTAATCTGCAGTTATGTTGTCTCTCGGTTATAATTGGGTTACCCTTGGGTTGTGGTATAAGTTGTGCCTTGATCGCAGTTAAGTTATTCTTCATTTGCGGGTAGAATACGATTAGCTTGGAGCTGAATTACTGTGTTGGTTCGGGCCTAGATTTAGTTCCTGGGTCTACCAATGCTAGGTTTAGGCAACGTCTTGGTCCGAGGCTAGATTTAGTTCCTGGGTGTACCAATGCTAGGTTTAGGCGAAGTGTTGGTTCGAGGCTAGGCGACATCTTGGTTCCGGGCTAGATTTAGTTCCTTGGTCTACCAATACTAGGTTTAGGCAAAGTGTTGGTTCGGGCCTAAATTTAGTTCCTGGGTCTACCAATGCTAGGTTTAGGCGAAGTGTTGGTTCGGACCTAGATTTAGTTCCTGGGTCTACCAATGCTAGGTTAGGGTTAGGTTAGAAAAATTACAACAGCTCCCCCCAACCTAGCACCCGTCTAGGAAAGTTTGAAGTAGGGAGACTGAGGATAGTGCACGGGCCGACGCATGTCTGACTATACCAAGGAAGCCTTTATCTATCTCCCATTCCAGGAGAATAGCCTTAGTAGGCATGGGGCTAAGAATGTGGAAGACCAGGAATTCGGTTTCGGTTAGATTTAGTGCGAAGGTTGGTTCGAAGTTCGATCTGAACATCAATCGGCTCTGGGAACGCAAAGTTTTTGACTAAACTTACTCCGGACCAGCGAATCAGGCAGTAACCCGAAAGTCACTGCCCGATAATCCTGATCGGGCATTGCATTCCGTCAGCGAGTGCTGTTTAAGGTTTCAAAATTGACTGCGACCAGCCTTTGCTCAAATTGTGGTCAAGTTAACGTCAGGTAACTCTTAGCTTGTAGTTCCGTTGTGTTGGGAAGACTAGGGTTCAAGTCCATAGGGCTACGAACGGTAGGTTTAGGTTAAGTGTTGGTTCGGGGCTAGATTTAGTCCTTAGGTCTACCGACGGTAGGTTTAGGTTAAAGTGTTGGTTCGGTGCTAGATTTAGTCCTTAGGTCTACCGACGGTAGGTTTAGGTTGAGTGTTGGTTTGAGTGGTGATAGATCAAGTAGAAGATGCGTATAATATTTCTTCAAAGAGGCAACTCTTGCCATACTTTCTCTACTCCCTCAAAGTATGGTTACGAGAGGGAAATGTTTAAGACACTTCATCGGTAGTGTACCTCAGATTCATCGGGTGTTTCGGCACTTTAAACACTAGACACCCTCCTCTGAGGCGGCCCGCCTTGGTTGATCATTTCCAGGCGAGTGTCTCATAGCCAATTGCTAATCGAGTTTGGTCAGGCCCACAATCGTGTAGTTGGGGCCTGGTTTGAGTTTTGAACGAATTTGTCCTTTAAAACGAGTTTTAAAAACATTAAATGCTATTACTTGCATTGAACAATAAAGCAGTACCAGTGTAGGTTGAAGTAAATTAGAGAGAGCAATGTAAAAGTCAAAGTTAGATGTCTAATAACAGAAATAAGGACTGAAATGCCGCCCTAAATGGCCTAAAACAACCACGTAAGGTCAAAGGTCAATCTGTAATTTGAATGTTTAGATAGTGGAGTTAAAAGGTTATGTAGCCATTGAGATTATTTAGAGGCCTTAATATAATAACCGGGTCTAAAAAAGCATAATTTAGGACTGAATTTTCCACATAAGCGCCAAAAAAGGCAACGAACGGCGAAAGGTCGAAGGTCGTGACTGGCGGATGTCAAGCATCAAGCTTCTACCAGACCTCCCTCCTAAAAGTTATGGCAACGCAAACAGACATCACCCTCACACAAGGATAACCGCTGGATGCGATAACTTCTGAAGATGAATGGAAATTAATCCCTGGTTTTGTGTTTCGGCCTACCTGACTATACGACGGTGAGTAAAAAAATAATTTTGAGATGACTATCCTTTTGGAATCCTCCCGGTCCATAAAGTATATCTGCAAGTTTTCTTGGGTTTTTATGAAGCATAAGTAGCTTTTTTTAGCCTTTTTAAACCGATTTTTACAGCAGTAATTTGCATATGCAATTCAGCTCAGCCAATGTGTGTTTTTGGCCTGTTTTTTGTTGGAAAAAGGGTGTATTTTTGTTGCTGTGGCGCTTGTTTGCGGATCTATATCGTATAGATATTCTGTTTCTGGTGCCAGTCCATTACTGCTAGCATGCTAATGCTAATATTAATCAATTAACTCTTAAAAGAACACTAATAAGGCTAAAATACTGTAATTAATGAGCTTTAAATGTTAATCTAACTTGAGCTTAAATCCTCTCACATCCGCCTAGATCCCATCTTTCAGACGAGAGAATGGCTCCAGTTTTTATGTTAATTAAACCTAATAAAGTGCTATTAAGGTTAAGAAAACATATGGAATACACTGCAAGTAAGCTATAATTACGTTTCAAATTGACTGCAACCAGTTTTTGCTCCAGTTCTGGTTAAGTTACCGTCAGGTTACTCCTAGGTTGTGGTTACGTTATGGTTACGTTGCTTGAAGGTTATAGTTGGGTTATTCTTCAAATTTTTGGTTTTAATCTGTAGTTATGTTGTCTCTCGGTTATAATTGGGTTACCCTGGGGTTGTGGTATAAGTTATGCCTTGATCGCAGTTAAGTTATTCTTCATTTGCGGGTAGAATACGATTAGCTTGGAGCTGAATTACTGTGTTGGTTCGGGCCTAGATTTAGTTCCTGGGTCTACCAATGCTAGGTTTAGGCGAAGTGTTGGTTCGGGCCTTGATTTATTTCCTGGGTCTACCAATGCTAGGTTTAGGCGACGTCTTGGTCCGAGGCTAGATTTAGTTCCTGGGTGTACCAATGCTAGGTTTAGGCGAAGTGTTGGTTCGAGGCTAGGCGACATCTTGGTTCCGGGCTAGATTTAGTTCCTTGGTCTACCAATACTAGGTTTAGGCAAAGTGTTGGTTCGGGCCTAGATTTAGTTCCTGGGTCTACCAATGCTAGGTTTAGGCGACGTCTTGGTCCGAGGTTAGATTTAGTTACTGGGTCAACCAATGCTAGGTTTAGGCGAAGTGTTGGTTCGGGCCTAGATTTAGTTCCTGGGTCTACCAATGCTAGGTTTAGGCGACGTCTTGGTCCGAGGCTAGATTTAGTTCCTTGGTCTACCAATGCTAGGTTTAGGCGAAGTGTTGGTTCGGGCCTAGATTTAGTTTCTGGGTCTACCAATGCTAGGTTTAAGCGACGTCTTGGTCCGAGGTCAGATTTAGTTGCTGGGTCTACCAATGCTAGGTTTAGGCGAAGTGTTGGTTCGTGGCTAGGCGACGTCTTGGTTCCAGGCTAGATTTAGTTCCTGGGTCTACCAATGCTAGGTTTAGGCGACGTCTTGGGCCGAGGCTAGATTTAGTTTCTGGGTCTACCAATGCTAGGTTTAGGCGAAGTGTTGGTTCGGGCCTAGATTTAGTTTCTGGGTCTACCAATGCTAGGTTTAAGCGACGTCTTGGTCCGAGGTCAGATTTAGTTGCTGGGTCTACCAATGCTAGGTTTAGGCGAAGTGTTGGTTCATGGCTAGGCGACGTCTTGGTTCCAGGCTAGATTTAGTTCCTTGGTCTACCAATGCTAGGTTTAGGCGACGTCTTGGTCCGAGGCTAGATTTAGTTCCTCGGTCTTCCAAATGCTAGGTTTAGGCGAAGTGTTGGTTCGTGGCTAGATTTAGTTCCTGGGTCTACCAATGCTAGGTTTAGTGTCTGAAATCCTGGTTTGTCGACATTCTTGAATAGGATGAAATCTTTTGTATCTAAATGCTAAATGAAATTATTTACAGTGAACCAGGAGGCGATAGACCTGTCTGGGCCACACGCCCCCCCAAAAAGCCTGTCTGGGCTTAGGTTCACCTCCCCCTCCCACATCTCCTCCCCGCACAAACAGGAAAGAGACATCGGAGGGAGCGAATTTCAAATCGCATTCAAAAAACAAGCCCCTATAGAGGATTCTGTGCGTAAAATCTGGTATGTCAAGTCCGATGGCTCTGGCGAAGGTTAGGTTAGAAAAATTACAACAGCTCCCCCCAACCTAGCACCCGTCTAGGAAAGTTTGAAGTAGGGAGACTGAGGATAGTGCACGGGCCGACGCATGTCTGACTATACCAAGGAAGCCTTTATCTATCTCCCATTCCAGGAGAATAGCCTTAGTAGGCATGGGGCTAAGAATGTGGAAGACCAGGAATTCGGTTTCGGTTAGATTTAGTGCGAAGGTTGGTTCGAAGTTCGATCTGAACATCAATCGGCTCTGGGAACGCAAAGTTTTTGACTAAACTTACTCCGGACCAGCGAATCAGGCAGTAACCCGAAAGTCACTGCCCGATAATCCTGATCGGGCATTGCATTCCGTCAGCGAGTGCTGTTTAAGGTTTCAAAATTGACTGCGACCAGCCTTTGCTCAAATTGTGGTCAAGTTAACGTCAGGTAACTCTTAGCTTGTAGTTCCGTTGTGTTGGGAAGACTAGGGTTCAAGTCCATAGGGCTACGAACGGTAGGTTTAGGTTAAGTGTTGGTTCGGGGCTAGATTTAGTCCTTAGGTCTACCGACGGTAGGTTTAGGTTAAAGTGTTGGTTCGGTGCTAGATTTAGTCCTTAGGTCTACCGACGGTAGGTTTAGGTTGAGTGTTGGTTTGAGTGGTGATAGATCAAGTAGAAGATGCGTATAATATTTCTTCAAAGAGGCAACTCTTGCCATACTTTCTCTACTCCCTCAAAGTATGGTTACGAGAGGGAAATGTTTAAGACACTTCATCGGTAGTGTACCTCAGATTCATCGGGTGTTTCGGCACTTTAAACACTAGACACCCTCCTCTGAGGCGGCCCGCCTTGGTTGATCATTTCCAGGCGAGTGTCTCATAGCCAATTGCTAATCGAGTTTGGTCAGGCCCACAATCGTGTAGTTGGGGCCTGGTTTGAGTTTTGAACGAATTTGTCCTTTAAAACGAGTTTTAAAAACATTAAATGCTATTACTTGCATTGAACAATAAAGCAGTACCAGTGTAGGTTGAAGTAAATTAGAGAGAGCAATGTAAAAGTCAAAGTTAGATGTCTAATAACAGAAATAAGGACTGAAATGCCGCCCTAAATGGCCTAAAACAACCACGTAAGGTCAAAGGTCAATCTGTAATTTGAATGTTTAGATAGTGGAGTTAAAAGGTTATGTAGCCATTGAGATTATTTAGAGGCCTTAATATAATAACCGGGTCTAAAAAAGCATAATTTAGGACTGAATTTTCCACATAAGCGCCAAAAAAGGCAACGAACGGCGAAAGGTCGAAGGTCGTGACTGGCGGATGTCAAGCATCAAGCTTCTACCAGACCTCCCTCCTAAAAGTTATGGCAACGCAAACAGACATCACCCTCACACAAGGATAACCGCTGGATGCGATAACTTCTGAAGATGAATGGAAATTAATCCCTGGTTTTGTGTTTCGGCCTACCTGACTATACGACGGTGAGTAAAAAAATAATTTTGAGATGACTATCCTTTTGGAATCCTCCCGGTCCATAAAGTATATCTGCAAGTTTTCTTGGGTTTTTATGAAGCATAAGTAGCTTTTTTTAGCCTTTTTAAACCGATTTTTACAGCAGTAATTTGCATATGCAATTCAGCTCAGCCAATGTGTGTTTTTGGCCTGTTTTTTGTTGGAAAAAGGGTGTATTTTTGTTGCTGTGGCGCTTGTTTGCGGATCTATATCGTATAGATATTCTGTTTCTGGTGCCAGTCCATTACTGCTAGCATGCTAATGCTAATATTAATCAATTAACTCTTAAAAGAACACTAATAAGGCTAAAATACTGTAATTAATGAGCTTTAAATGTTAATCTAACTTGAGCTTAAATCCTCTCACATCCGCCTAGATCCCATCTTTCAGACGAGAGAATGGCTCCAGTTTTTATGTTAATTAAACCTAATAAAGTGCTATTAAGGTTAAGAAAACATATGGAATACACTGCAAGTAAGCTATAATTACGTTTCAAATTGACTGCAACCAGTTTTTGCTCCAGTTCTGGTTAAGTTACCGTCAGGTTACTCCTAGGTTGTGGTTACGTTATGGTTACGTTGCTTGAAGGTTATAGTTGGGTTATTCTTCAAATTTTTGGTTTTAATCTGTAGTTATGTTGTCTCTCGGTTATAATTGGGTTACCCTGGGGTTGTGGTATAAGTTATGCCTTGATCGCAGTTAAGTTATTCTTCATTTGCGGGTAGAATACGATTAGCTTGGAGCTGAATTACTGTGTTGGTTCGGGCCTAGATTTAGTTCCTGGGTCTACCAATGCTAGGTTTAGGCGAAGTGTTGGTTCGGGCCTTGATTTATTTCCTGGGTCTACCAATGCTAGGTTTAGGCGACGTCTTGGTCCGAGGCTAGATTTAGTTCCTGGGTGTACCAATGCTAGGTTTAGGCGAAGTGTTGGTTCGAGGCTAGGCGACATCTTGGTTCCGGGCTAGATTTAGTTCCTTGGTCTACCAATACTAGGTTTAGGCAAAGTGTTGGTTCGGGCCTAGATTTAGTTCCTGGGTCTACCAATGCTAGGTTTAGGCGACGTCTTGGTCCGAGGTTAGATTTAGTTACTGGGTCAACCAATGCTAGGTTTAGGCGAAGTGTTGGTTCGGGCCTAGATTTAGTTCCTGGGTCTACCAATGCTAGGTTTAGGCGACGTCTTGGTCCGAGGCTAGATTTAGTTCCTTGGTCTACCAATGCTAGGTTTAGGCGAAGTGTTGGTTCGGGCCTAGATTTAGTTTCTGGGTCTACCAATGCTAGGTTTAAGCGACGTCTTGGTCCGAGGTCAGATTTAGTTGCTGGGTCTACCAATGCTAGGTTTAGGCGAAGTGTTGGTTCGTGGCTAGGCGACGTCTTGGTTCCAGGCTAGATTTAGTTCCTGGGTCTACCAATGCTAGGTTTAGGCGACGTCTTGGGCCGAGGCTAGATTTAGTTTCTGGGTCTACCAATGCTAGGTTTAGGCGAAGTGTTGGTTCGGGCCTAGATTTAGTTTCTGGGTCTACCAATGCTAGGTTTAAGCGACGTCTTGGTCCGAGGTCAGATTTAGTTGCTGGGTCTACCAATGCTAGGTTTAGGCGAAGTGTTGGTTCATGGCTAGGCGACGTCTTGGTTCCAGGCTAGATTTAGTTCCTTGGTCTACCAATGCTAGGTTTAGGCGACGTCTTGGTCCGAGGCTAGATTTAGTTCCTCGGTCTTCCAAATGCTAGGTTTAGGCGAAGTGTTGGTTCGTGGCTAGATTTAGTTCCTGGGTCTACCAATGCTAGGTTTAGTGTCTGAAATCCTGGTTTGTCGACATTCTTGAATAGGATGAAATCTTTTGTATCTAAATGCTAAATGAAATTATTTACAGTGAACCAGGAGGCGATAGACCTGTCTGGGCCACACGCCCCCCCAAAAAGCCTGTCTGGGCTTAGGTTCACCTCCCCCTCCCACATCTCCTCCCCGCACAAACAGGAAAGAGACATCGGAGGGAGCGAATTTCAAATCGCATTCAAAAAACAAGCCCCTATAGAGGATTCTGTGCGTAAAATCTGGTATGTCAAGTCCGATGGCTCTGGCGAAGGTTAGGTTAGAAAAATTACAACAGCTCCCCCCAACCTAGCACCCGTCTAGGAAAGTTTGAAGTAGGGAGACTGAGGATAGTGCACGGGCCGACGCATGTCTGACTATACCAAGGAAGCCTTTATCTATCTCCCATTCCAGGAGAATAGCCTTAGTAGGCATGGGGCTAAGAATGTGGAAGACCAGGAATTCGGTTTCGGTTAGATTTAGTGCGAAGGTTGGTTCGAAGTTCGATCTGAACATCAATCGGCTCTGGGAACGCAAAGTTTTTGACTAAACTTACTCCGGACCAGCGAATCAGGCAGTAACCCGAAAGTCACTGCCCGATAATCCTGATCGGGCATTGCATTCCGTCAGCGAGTGCTGTTTAAGGTTTCAAAATTGACTGCGACCAGCCTTTGCTCAAATTGTGGTCAAGTTAACGTCAGGTAACTCTTAGCTTGTAGTTCCGTTGTGTTGGGAAGACTAGGGTTCAAGTCCATAGGGCTACGAACGGTAGGTTTAGGTTAAGTGTTGGTTCGGGGCTAGATTTAGTCCTTAGGTCTACCGACGGTAGGTTTAGGTTAAAGTGTTGGTTCGGTGCTAGATTTAGTCCTTAGGTCTACCGACGGTAGGTTTAGGTTGAGTGTTGGTTTGAGTGGTGATAGATCAAGTAGAAGATGCGTATAATATTTCTTCAAAGAGGCAACTCTTGCCATACTTTCTCTACTCCCTCAAAGTATGGTTACGAGAGGGAAATGTTTAAGACACTTCATCGGTAGTGTACCTCAGATTCATCGGGTGTTTCGGCACTTTAAACACTAGACACCCTCCTCTGAGGCGGCCCGCCTTGGTTGATCATTTCCAGGCGAGTGTCTCATAGCCAATTGCTAATCGAGTTTGGTCAGGCCCACAATCGTGTAGTTGGGGCCTGGTTTGAGTTTTGAACGAATTTGTCCTTTAAAACGAGTTTTAAAAACATTAAATGCTATTACTTGCATTGAACAATAAAGCAGTACCAGTGTAGGTTGAAGTAAATTAGAGAGAGCAATGTAAAAGTCAAAGTTAGATGTCTAATAACAGAAATAAGGACTGAAATGCCGCCCTAAATGGCCTAAAACAACCACGTAAGGTCAAAGGTCAATCTGTAATTTGAATGTTTAGATAGTGGAGTTAAAAGGTTATGTAGCCATTGAGATTATTTAGAGGCCTTAATATAATAACCGGGTCTAAAAAAGCATAATTTAGGACTGAATTTTCCACATAAGCGCCAAAAAAGGCAACGAACGGCGAAAGGTCGAAGGTCGTGACTGGCGGATGTCAAGCATCAAGCTTCTACCAGACCTCCCTCCTAAAAGTTATGGCAACGCAAACAGACATCACCCTCACACAAGGATAACCGCTGGATGCGATAACTTCTGAAGATGAATGGAAATTAATCCCTGGTTTTGTGTTTCGGCCTACCTGACTATACGACGGTGAGTAAAAAAATAATTTTGAGATGACTATCCTTTTGGAATCCTCCCGGTCCATAAAGTATATCTGCAAGTTTTCTTGGGTTTTTATGAAGCATAAGTAGCTTTTTTTAGCCTTTTTAAACCGATTTTTACAGCAGTAATTTGCATATGCAATTCAGCTCAGCCAATGTGTGTTTTTGGCCTGTTTTTTGTTGGAAAAAGGGTGTATTTTTGTTGCTGTGGCGCTTGTTTGCGGATCTATATCGTATAGATATTCTGTTTCTGGTGCCAGTCCATTACTGCTAGCATGCTAATGCTAATATTAATCAATTAACTCTTAAAAGAACACTAATAAGGCTAAAATACTGTAATTAATGAGCTTTAAATGTTAATCTAACTTGAGCTTAAATCCTCTCACATCCGCCTAGATCCCATCTTTCAGACGAGAGAATGGCTCCAGTTTTTATGTTAATTAAACCTAATAAAGTGCTATTAAGGTTAAGAAAACATATGGAATACACTGCAAGTAAGCTATAATTACGTTTCAAATTGACTGCAACCAGTTTTTGCTCCAGTTCTGGTTAAGTTACCGTCAGGTTACTCCTAGGTTGTGGTTACGTTATGGTTACGTTGCTTGAAGGTTATAGTTGGGTTATTCTTCAAATTTTTGGTTTTAATCTGTAGTTATGTTGTCTCTCGGTTATAATTGGGTTACCCTGGGGTTGTGGTATAAGTTATGCCTTGATCGCAGTTAAGTTATTCTTCATTTGCGGGTAGAATACGATTAGCTTGGAGCTGAATTACTGTGTTGGTTCGGGCCTAGATTTAGTTCCTGGGTCTACCAATGCTAGGTTTAGGCGAAGTGTTGGTTCGGGCCTTGATTTATTTCCTGGGTCTACCAATGCTAGGTTTAGGCGACGTCTTGGTCCGAGGCTAGATTTAGTTCCTGGGTGTACCAATGCTAGGTTTAGGCGAAGTGTTGGTTCGAGGCTAGGCGACATCTTGGTTCCGGGCTAGATTTAGTTCCTTGGTCTACCAATACTAGGTTTAGGCAAAGTGTTGGTTCGGGCCTAGATTTAGTTCCTGGGTCTACCAATGCTAGGTTTAGGCGACGTCTTGGTCCGAGGTTAGATTTAGTTACTGGGTCAACCAATGCTAGGTTTAGGCGAAGTGTTGGTTCGGGCCTAGATTTAGTTCCTGGGTCTACCAATGCTAGGTTTAGGCGACGTCTTGGTCCGAGGCTAGATTTAGTTCCTTGGTCTACCAATGCTAGGTTTAGGCGAAGTGTTGGTTCGGGCCTAGATTTAGTTTCTGGGTCTACCAATGCTAGGTTTAAGCGACGTCTTGGTCCGAGGTCAGATTTAGTTGCTGGGTCTACCAATGCTAGGTTTAGGCGAAGTGTTGGTTCGTGGCTAGGCGACGTCTTGGTTCCAGGCTAGATTTAGTTCCTGGGTCTACCAATGCTAGGTTTAGGCGACGTCTTGGGCCGAGGCTAGATTTAGTTTCTGGGTCTACCAATGCTAGGTTTAGGCGAAGTGTTGGTTCGGGCCTAGATTTAGTTTCTGGGTCTACCAATGCTAGGTTTAAGCGACGTCTTGGTCCGAGGTCAGATTTAGTTGCTGGGTCTACCAATGCTAGGTTTAGGCGAAGTGTTGGTTCATGGCTAGGCGACGTCTTGGTTCCAGGCTAGATTTAGTTCCTTGGTCTACCAATGCTAGGTTTAGGCGACGTCTTGGTCCGAGGCTAGATTTAGTTCCTCGGTCTTCCAAATGCTAGGTTTAGGCGAAGTGTTGGTTCGTGGCTAGATTTAGTTCCTGGGTCTACCAATGCTAGGTTTAGTGTCTGAAATCCTGGTTTGTCGACATTCTTGAATAGGATGAAATCTTTTGTATCTAAATGCTAAATGAAATTATTTACAGTGAACCAGGAGGCGATAGACCTGTCTGGGCCACACGCCCCCCCAAAAAGCCTGTCTGGGCTTAGGTTCACCTCCCCCTCCCACATCTCCTCCCCGCACAAACAGGAAAGAGACATCGGAGGGAGCGAATTTCAAATCGCATTCAAAAAACAAGCCCCTATAGAGGATTCTGTGCGTAAAATCTGGTATGTCAAGTCCGATGGCTCTGGCGAAGGTTAGGTTAGAAAAATTACAACAGCTCCCCCCAACCTAGCACCCGTCTAGGAAAGTTTGAAGTAGGGAGACTGAGGATAGTGCACGGGCCGACGCATGTCTGACTATACCAAGGAAGCCTTTATCTATCTCCCATTCCAGGAGAATAGCCTTAGTAGGCATGGGGCTAAGAATGTGGAAGACCAGGAATTCGGTTTCGGTTAGATTTAGTGCGAAGGTTGGTTCGAAGTTCGATCTGAACATCAATCGGCTCTGGGAACGCAAAGTTTTTGACTAAACTTACTCCGGACCAGCGAATCAGGCAGTAACCCGAAAGTCACTGCCCGATAATCCTGATCGGGCATTGCATTCCGTCAGCGAGT
This sequence comes from Garra rufa, assembly GCF_049309525.1. Taxonomy (NCBI): domain Eukaryota; kingdom Metazoa; phylum Chordata; class Actinopteri; order Cypriniformes; family Cyprinidae; genus Garra; species Garra rufa. Next base: position 1,928,105 of record NW_027394278.1, on the reverse strand, counting down.
GCTGTTTAAGGTTTCAAAATTGACTGCGACCAGCCTTTGCTCAAATTGTGGTCAAGTTAACGTCAGGTAACTCTTAGCTTGTAGTTCCGTTGTGTTGGGAAGACTAGGGTTCAAGTCCATAGGGCTACGAACGGTAGGTTTAGGTTAAGTGTTGGTTCGGGGCTAGATTTAGTCCTTAGGTCTACCGACGGTAGGTTTAGGTTAAAGTGTTGGTTCGGTGCTAGATTTAGTCCTTAGGTCTACCGACGGTAGGTTTAGGTTGAGTGTTGGTTTGAGTGGTGATAGATCAAGTAGAAGATGCGTATAATATTTCTTCAAAGAGGCAACTCTTGCCATACTTTCTCTACTCCCTCAAAGTATGGTTACGAGAGGGAAATGTTTAAGACACTTCATCGGTAGTGTACCTCAGATTCATCGGGTGTTTCGGCACTTTAAACACTAGACACCCTCCTCTGAGGCGGCCCGCCTTGGTTGATCATTTCCAGGCGAGTGTCTCATAGCCAATTGCTAATCGAGTTTGGTCAGGCCCACAATCGTGTAGTTGGGGCCTGGTTTGAGTTTTGAACGAATTTGTCCTTTAAAACGAGTTTTAAAAACATTAAATGCTATTACTTGCATTGAACAATAAAGCAGTACCAGTGTAGGTTGAAGTAAATTAGAGAGAGCAATGTAAAAGTCAAAGTTAGATGTCTAATAACAGAAATAAGGACTGAAATGCCGCCCTAAATGGCCTAAAACAACCACGTAAGGTCAAAGGTCAATCTGTAATTTGAATGTTTAGATAGTGGAGTTAAAAGGTTATGTAGCCATTGAGATTATTTAGAGGCCTTAATATAATAACCGGGTCTAAAAAAGCATAATTTAGGACTGAATTTTCCACATAAGCGCCAAAAAAGGCAACGAACGGCGAAAGGTCGAAGGTCGTGACTGGCGGATGTCAAGCATCAAGCTTCTACCAGACCTCCCTCCTAAAAGTTATGGCAACGCAAACAGACATCACCCTCACACAAGGATAACCGCTGGATGCGATAACTTCTGAAGATGAATGGAAATTAATCCCTGGTTTTGTGTTTCGGCCTACCTGACTATACGACGGTGAGTAAAAAAATAATTTTGAGATGACTATCCTTTTGGAATCCTCCCGGTCCATAAAGTATATCTGCAAGTTTTCTTGGGTTTTTATGAAGCATAAGTAGCTTTTTTTAGCCTTTTTAAACCGATTTTTACAGCAGTAATTTGCATATGCAATTCAGCTCAGCCAATGTGTGTTTTTGGCCTGTTTTTTGTTGGAAAAAGGGTGTATTTTTGTTGCTGTGGCGCTTGTTTGCGGATCTATATCGTATAGATATTCTGTTTCTGGTGCCAGTCCATTACTGCTAGCATGCTAATGCTAATATTAATCAATTAACTCTTAAAAGAACACTAATAAGGCTAAAATACTGTAATTAATGAGCTTTAAATGTTAATCTAACTTGAGCTTAAATCCTCTCACATCCGCCTAGATCCCATCTTTCAGACGAGAGAATGGCTCCAGTTTTTATGTTAATTAAACCTAATAAAGTGCTATTAAGGTTAAGAAAACATATGGAATACACTGCAAGTAAGCTATAATTACGTTTCAAATTGACTGCAACCAGTTTTTGCTCCAGTTCTGGTTAAGTTACCGTCAGGTTACTCCTAGGTTGTGGTTACGTTATGGTTACGTTGCTTGAAGGTTATAGTTGGGTTATTCTTCAAATTTTTGGTTTTAATCTGTAGTTATGTTGTCTCTCGGTTATAATTGGGTTACCCTGGGGTTGTGGTATAAGTTATGCCTTGATCGCAGTTAAGTTATTCTTCATTTGCGGGTAGAATACGATTAGCTTGGAGCTGAATTACTGTGTTGGTTCGGGCCTAGATTTAGTTCCTGGGTCTACCAATGCTAGGTTTAGGCGAAGTGTTGGTTCGGGCCTTGATTTATTTCCTGGGTCTACCAATGCTAGGTTTAGGCGACGTCTTGGTCCGAGGCTAGATTTAGTTCCTGGGTGTACCAATGCTAGGTTTAGGCGAAGTGTTGGTTCGAGGCTAGGCGACATCTTGGTTCCGGGCTAGATTTAGTTCCTTGGTCTACCAATACTAGGTTTAGGCAAAGTGTTGGTTCGGGCCTAGATTTAGTTCCTGGGTCTACCAATGCTAGGTTTAGGCGACGTCTTGGTCCGAGGTTAGATTTAGTTACTGGGTCAACCAATGCTAGGTTTAGGCGAAGTGTTGGTTCGGGCCTAGATTTAGTTCCTGGGTCTACCAATGCTAGGTTTAGGCGACGTCTTGGTCCGAGGCTAGATTTAGTTCCTTGGTCTACCAATGCTAGGTTTAGGCGAAGTGTTGGTTCGGGCCTAGATTTAGTTTCTGGGTCTACCAATGCTAGGTTTAAGCGACGTCTTGGTCCGAGGTCAGATTTAGTTGCTGGGTCTACCAATGCTAGGTTTAGGCGAAGTGTTGGTTCGTGGCTAGGCGACGTCTTGGTTCCAGGCTAGATTTAGTTCCTGGGTCTACCAATGCTAGGTTTAGGCGACGTCTTGGGCCGAGGCTAGATTTAGTTTCTGGGTCTACCAATGCTAGGTTTAGGCGAAGTGTTGGTTCGGGCCTAGATTTAGTTTCTGGGTCTACCAATGCTAGGTTTAAGCGACGTCTTGGTCCGAGGTCAGATTTAGTTGCTGGGTCTACCAATGCTAGGTTTAGGCGAAGTGTTGGTTCATGGCTAGGCGACGTCTTGGTTCCAGGCTAGATTTAGTTCCTTGGTCTACCAATGCTAGGTTTAGGCGACGTCTTGGTCCGAGGCTAGATTTAGT
>NW_027394278.1:1860393-1924777 GCF_049309525.1 Garra rufa | reverse complement strand
ATAACAAACTTGGTTCAGGCAATGCAAGCTGAAACTCGGCCCAAAATTAAAATTGCAGTCTGTGCATGAATAAAACCTATTTTGCAACACAGAGAAACATATCTGAAGGTGTTAGAAGTGTTTTGCATGATTTTTTAAGTTAGAGCCTGAAATGTCAGAAAACAGCCTTTCAGCGCAGAACAAACTTGGTTCAGGCAATGCAAGCTGAAACTCGGTATAAAATTAAAATTGCAGTCTGTGCATGAATAAAACCTATTTTGCAACACAGAGAAACATATCTGAAGGTGTTAGAAGTGTTTTGCATGATTTTTGAAGTTAGAGCCTGAAATGTCAGAAAACAGCGTTTCAGCACTTAACAAACTTGGTTCTGGCAATGCAAGCTGAAACTCGGTCCAAAATTAAAATTGCAGTCTGTGCATGAATAAAACCTATTTTGCAACACAGAGAAACATATCTGAAGGTGTTAGAAGTGTTTTGCATGATTTTTGAAGTTAGAGCCTGAAATGTCAGAAAAAGGCGTTTCAGCACATAACAAACTTGGTTCAGACAATGCAAGCTGAAACTCGGTCTAAAATTAAAATTGCAGTCTGTGCATGAATAAAACCTATTTTGCAACACAGAGAAACATATCTGAAGGTGTTAGAAGTGTTTTGCATGATTTTTGAAGTTAGAGCCTGAAATGTCAGAAAACAGCGTTTCAGCACTTAACAAACTTGGTTCTGGCAATGCAAGCTGAAACTCGGTCCAAAATTAAAATTGCAGTCTGTGCATGAATAAAACCTATTTTGCAACACAGAGAAACATATCTGAAGGTGTTTGAAGTGTTTTGCATGATTTTTGAAGTTAGAGCCTGAAATGTCAGAAAACGGCGTTTCAGCACATAACAAACTTGGTTCAGGCAATGCAAGCTGAAACTCGGCCAAAAATTAAAATTGCAGTCTGTGCATGAATAAAACCTATTTTGCAACACAGAGAAACATATCTGAAGGTGTTAGAAGTGTTTTGCATGATTTTTGAAGTTAGAGCCTGAAATGTCAGAAAACAGCGTTTCAGCACATAACAAACTTGGTTCTGGTATTGCAAGCTGAAACTCGGCCCAAAATTAAAATTGCAGTCTGTGCATGAATAAAACCTATTTTGCAGCACAGAGAAACATATCTGAAGGTGTTAGAAGTGTTTTGCATGATTTTTGAAGTTAGAGCCTGAAATGTCAGAAAACGGCGTTTCAGCACATAACAAACTTGGTTCAGGCAATGCAAGGTGAAACTCGGCCCAAAATTAAAATTGCAGTCTGTGCATGAATAAAACCTATTTTGCAACACAGAGAAACATATCTGAAGGTGTTAGAAGTGTTTTGCATGATTTTTGAAGTTAGAGCCTGAAATGTCAGAAAAAGGCTTTTCAGCACATAACAAACTTGGTTCTGGCAATGCAAGCTGAAACTCGGTCCAAAATTAAAATTGCAGTCTGTGCATGAATAAAACCTATTTTGCAACACAGAGAAACATATCTGAAGGTGTTAGAAGTGTTTTGCATGATTTTTGAAGTTAGAGCCTGAAATGTCAGAAAAAGGCATTTCAGCACATAACAAACTTGGTTCTGGCAATGCAAGCTGAAACTCGGCCAAAAATTAAAATTGCAGTCTGTGCATGAATAAAACCTATTTTGCAACACAGAGAAACATATCTGAAGGCGTTAGAAGTGTTTTGCATGATTTTTGAAGTTAGAGCCTGAAATGTCAGAAAACGGCGTTTCAGCACATAACAAACTCGGTTCAGGCAATGCAAGCTGAAACTCGGCCAAAAATTAAAATTGCAGTCTGTGCATGAATAAAACCTATTTTGCAACACAGAGAAACATATCTGAAGGTGTTAGAAGTGTTTTGCATGATTTTTGAAGTTAGAGCCTGAAATGTCAGAAAACAGCCTTTCAGCGCAGAACAAACTTGGTTCTGGCAGTGCAAGCTGAAACTCGGTCCAAAATTAAAATTGCAGTCTGTGCATGAATAAAACCTATTTTGCAACACAGAGAAACATATCTGAAGGTGTTAGAAGTGTTTTGCATGATTTTTGAAGTTAGAGCCTGAAATGTCAGAAAACAGCGTTTCAGCACATAACAAACTTGGTTCTGGTAATGCAAGCTGAAACTCGGCCCAAAATTAAAATTGCAGTCTGTGCATGAACAAAACCTATTTTGCAGCACAGAGAAACATATCTGAAGGTGTTAGAAGTGTTTTGCATGATTTTTGAAGTTAGAGCCTGAAATGTCAGAAAACGGCGTTTCAGCACATAACAAACTTGGTTCAGGCAATGCAAGCTGAAACTCGGCCCAAAATTAAAATTGCAGTCTGTGCATGAATAAAACCTATTTTGCAACACAGAGAAACATATCTGAAGGTGTTAGAAGTGTTTTGCATGATTTTTGAAGTTAGAGCCTGAAATGTCAGAAAACAGCCTTTCAGCACATAACAAACTTGGTTCAGGCAATGCAAGCTGAAACTCGGCCCAAAATTAAAATTGCAGTCTGTGCATGAATAAAACCTATTTTGCAACACAGAGAAACATATCTGAAGGTGTTAGAAGTGTTTTGCATGATTTTTGAAGTTAGAGCCTGAAATGTCAGAAAACAGCCTTTCAGCGCAGAACAAACTTGGTTCAGGCAATGCAAGCTGAAACTCGGTATAAAATTAAAATTGCAGTCTGTGCATGAATAAAACCTATTTTGCAACACAGAGAAACATATCTGAAGGTGTTAGAAGTGTTTTGCATGATTTTTGAAGTTAGAGCCTGAAATGTCAGAAAACAGCCTTTCAGCGCAGAACAAACTTGGTTCAGGCAATGCAAGCTGAAACTCGGTATAAAATTAAAATTGCAGTCTGTGCATGAATAAAACCTATTTTGCAACACAGAGAAACATATCTGAAGGTGTTAGAAGTGTTTTGCATGATTTTTGAAGTTAGAGCCTGAAATGTCAGAAAACAGCGTTTCAGCACTTAACAAACTTGGTTCTGGCAATGCAAGCTGAAACTCGGTCCAAAATTAAAATTGCAGTCTGTGCATGAATAAAACCTATTTTGCAACACAGAGAAACATATCTGAAGGTGTTAGAAGTGTTTTGCATGATTTTTGAAGTTAGAGCCTGAAATGTCAGAAAAAGGCGTTTCAGCACATAACAAACTTGGTTCAGACAATGCAAGCTGAAACTCGGTCTAAAATTAAAATTGCAGTCTGTGCATGAATAAAACCTATTTTGCAACACAGAGAAACATATCTGAAGGTGTTAGAAGTGTTTTGCATGATTTTTGAAGTTAGAGCCTGAAATGTCAGAAAACAGCGTTTCAGCACTTAACAAACTTGGTGCTGGCAATGCAAGCTGAAACTCGGTCCAAAATTAAAATTACAGTCTGTGCATGAATAAAACCTATTTTGCAACACAGAGAAACATATCTGAAGGTGTTTGAAGTGTTTTGCATGATTTTTGAAGTTAGAGCCTGAAATGTCAGAAAACGGCGTTTCAGCACATAACAAACTTGGTTCAGGCAATGCAAGCTGAAACTCGGCCAAAAATTAAAATTGCAGTCTGTGCATGAATAAAACCTATTTTGCAACACAGAGAAACATATCTGAAGGTGTTAGAAGTGTTTTGCATGATTTTTGAAGTTAGAGCCTGAAATGTCAGAAAACGCCGTTTCAGCACATAACAAACTTGGTTCAGGCAATGCAAGCTGAAACTCGGCCCAAAATTAAAATTGCAGTCTGTGCATGAATAAAACCTATTTTGCAACACAGAGAAACATATCTGAAGGTGTTAGAAGTGTTTTGCATGATTTTTGAAGTTAGAGCCTGAAATGTCAGAAAACAGCGTTTCAGCACTTAACAAACTTGGTTCTGGCAATGCAAGCTGAAACTCGATCCAAAATCAAAATTGCAGTCTGTGCATGAATAAAACCTATTTTGCAACACAGAGAAACATATCTGAAGGTGTTAGAAGTGTTTTGCATGATTTTTGAAGTTAGAGCCTGAAATGTCAGAAAAAGGCGTTTCAGCACATAACAAACTTGGTTCTGGCAATGCAAGCTGAAACTCGGTCCAAAATAAAACTTGCAGTCTGTGCATGAATAAAACCTATTTTGCAACACAGAGAAACATATCTGAAGGTGTTAGAAGTGTTTTGCATGATTTTTGAAGTTAGAGCCTGAAATGTCAGAAAACGGCGTTTCAGCACATAACAAACTTGGTTCAGGCAATGCAAGCTGAAACTCGGCCCAAAATTAAAATTGCAGTCTGTGCATGAATAAAACCTATTTTGCAACACAGAGAAACATATCTGAAGGTGTTAGAAGTGTTTTGCATGATTTTTGAAGTTAGAGCCTGAAATGTCAGAAAACAGCCTTTCAGCGCAGAACAAACTTGGTTCAGGCAATGCAAGCTGAAACTCGGTATAAAATTAAAATTGCAGTCTGTGCATGAATAAAACCTATTTTGCAACACAGAGAAACATATCTGAAGGTGTTAGAGTTGTTTTGCATGATTTTTGAAGTTAGAGCCTGAAATGTCAGAAAACAGCGTTTCAGCACTTAACAAACTTGGTTCTGGCAATGCAAGCTGAAACTCGGTCCAAAATTAAAATTGCAGTCTGTGCATGAATAAAACCTATTTTGCAACACAGAGAAACATATCTGAAGGTGTTAGAAGTGTTTTGCATGATTTTTGAAGTTAGAGCCTGAAATGTCAGAAAACAGCGTTTCAGCACTTAACAAACTTGGTTCTGGCAATGCAAACTGAAACTCGGCCAAAAATTAAAATTGCAGTCTGTGCATGAATAAAACCTATTTTGCAACACAGAGAAACATATCTGAAGGTGTTAGAAGTGTTTTGCATGATTTTTGAAGTTAGAGCCTGAAATGTCAGAAAACAGCCTTTCAGCGCAGAACAAACTTGGTTCAGGCAATGCAAGCTGAAACTCGGCCAAAAATTAAAATTGCAGTCTGTGCATGAATAAAACCTATTTTGCAACACAGAGAAACATATCTGAAGGTGTTAGAAGTGTTTTGCATGATTTTTGAAGTTAGAGCCTGAAATGTCAGAAAACAGCGTTTCAGCACATAACAAACTTGGTTCTGGTATTGCAAGCTGAAACTCGGCCCAAAATTAAAATTGCAGTCTGTGCATGAATAAAACCTATTTTGCAGCACAGAGAAACATATCTGAAGGTGTTAGAAGTGTTTTGCATGATTTTTGAAGTTAGAGCCTGAAATGTCAGAAAACGGCGTTTCAGCACATAACAAACTTGGTTCAGGCAATGCAAGGTGAAACTCGGCCCAAAATTAAAATTGCAGTCTGTGCATGAATAAAACCTATTTTGCAACACAGAGAAACATATCTGAAGGTGTTAGAAGTGTTTTGCATGATTTTTGAAGTTAGAGCCTGAAATGTCAGAAAAAGGCTTTTCAGCACATAACAAACTTGGTTCTGGCAATGCAAGCTGAAACTCGGTCCAAAATTAAAATTGCAGTCTGTGCATGAATAAAACCTATTTTGCAACACAGAGAAACATATCTGAAGGTGTTAGAAGTGTTTTGCATGATTTTTGAAGTTAGAGCCTGAAATGTCAGAAAACGGCGTTTCAGCACATAACAAACTCGGTTCAGGCAATGCAAGCTGAAACTCGGCCAAAAATTAAAATTGCAGTCTGTGCATGAATAAAACCTATTTTGCAACACAGAGAAACATATCTGAAGGTGTTAGAAGTGTTTTGCATGATTTTTGAAGTTAGAGCCTGAAATGTCAGAAAACAGCGTTTCAGCACATGACAAACTTGGTTCTGGTAATGCAAGCTGAAACTCGGCCCAAAATTAAAATTGCAGTCTGTGCATGAATAAAACCTATTTTGCAACACAGAGAAACATATTTGAAGGTGTTAGAAGTGTTTTGCATGATTTTTGAAGTTAGAGCCTGAAATGTCAGAAAAAGGCATTTCAGCACATAACAAACTTGGTTCTGGCAATGCAAGCTGAAACTCGGCCAAAAATTAAAATTGCAGTCTGTGCATGAATAAAACCTATTTTGCAACACAGAGAAACATATTTGAAGGTGTTAGAAGTGTTTTGCATGATTTTTGAAGTTAGAGCCTGAAATGTCAGAAAACGGCGTTTCAGCACATAACAAACTCGGTTCAGGCAATGCAAGCTGAAACTCGGCCAAAAATTAAAATTGCAGTCTGTGCATGAATAAAACCTATTTTGCAACACAGAGAAACATATCTGAAGGTGTTAGAAGTGTTTTGCATGATTTTTGAAGTTAGAGCCTGAAATGTCAGAAAACGGCGTTTCAGCACATAACAAACTTGGTTCAGGCAATGCAAGCTGAAACTCGGCCCAAAATTAAAATTGCAGTCTGTGCATGAATAAAACCTATTTTGCAACACAGAGAAACATATCTGAAGGTGTTAGAAGTGTTTTGCATGATTTTTGAAGTTAGAGCCTGAAATGTCAGAAAAAGGCGTTTCAGCACATAACAAACTTGGTTCAGACAATGCAAGCTGAAACTCGGTCTAAAATTAAAATTGCAGTCTGTGCATGAATAAAACCTATTTTGCAACACAGAGAAACATATCTGAAGGTGTTAGAAGTGTTTTGCATGATTTTTGAAGTTAGAGCCTGAAATGTCAGAAAACAGCGTTTCAGCACTTAACAAACTTGGTGCTGGCAATGCAAGCTGAAACTCGGTCCAAAATTAAAATTGCAGTCTGTGCATGAATAAAACCTATTTTGCAACACAGAGAAACATATCTGAAGGTGTTAGAAGTGTTTTGCATGATTTTTGAAGTTAGAGCCTGAAATGTCAGAAAAAGGCTTTTCAGCACATAACAAACTTGGTTCTGGCAATGCAAGCTGAAACTCGGTCCAAAATTAAAATTGCAGTCTGTGCATGAATAAAACCTATTTTGCAACACAGAGAAACATATCTGAAGGTGTTAGAAGTGTTTTGCATGATTTTTGAAGTTAGAGCCTGAAATGTCAGAAAACGGCGTTTCAGCACATAACAAACTCGGTTCAGGCAATGCAAGCTGAAACTCGGCCAAAAATTAAAATTGCAGTCTGTGCATGAATAAAACCTATTTTGCAACACAGAGAAACATATCTGAAGGTGTTAGAAGTGTTTTGCATGATTTTTGAAGTTAGAGCCTGAAATGTCAGAAAACAGCGTTTCAGCACATGACAAACTTGGTTCTGGTAATGCAAGCTGAAACTCGGCCCAAAATTAAAATTGCAGTCTGTGCATGAATAAAACCTATTTTGCAACACAGAGAAACATATTTGAAGGTGTTAGAAGTGTTTTGCATGATTTTTGAAGTTAGAGCCTGAAATGTCAGAAAAAGGCATTTCAGCACATAACAAACTTGGTTCTGGCAATGCAAGCTGAAACTCGGCCAAAAATTAAAATTGCAGTCTGTGCATGAATAAAACCTATTTTGCAACACAGAGAAACATATTTGAAGGTGTTAGAAGTGTTTTGCATGATTTTTGAAGTTAGAGCCTGAAATGTCAGAAAACGGCGTTTCAGCACATAACAAACTCGGTTCAGGCAATGCAAGCTGAAACTCGGCCAAAAATTAAAATTGCAGTCTGTGCATGAATAAAACCTATTTTGCAACACAGAGAAACATATCTGAAGGTGTTAGAAGTGTTTTGCATGATTTTTGAAGTTAGAGCCTGAAATGTCAGAAAACGGCGTTTCAGCACATAACAAACTTGGTTCAGGCAATGCAAGCTGAAACTCGGCCCAAAATTAAAATTGCAGTCTGTGCATGAATAAAACCTATTTTGCAACACAGAGAAACATATCTGAAGGTGTTAGAAGTGTTTTGCATGATTTTTTAAGTTAGAGCCTGAAATGTCAGAAAACAGCCTTTCAGCGCAGAACAAACTTGGTTCAGGCAATGCAAGCTGAAACTCGGTATAAAATTAAAATTGCAGTCTGTGCATGAATAAAACCTATTTTGCAACACAGAGAAACATATCTGAAGGTGTTAGAAGTGTTTTGCATGATTTTTGAAGTTAGAGCCTGAAATGTCAGAAAACAGCGTTTCAGCACTTAACAAACTTGGTTCTGGCAATGCAAGCTGAAACTCGGTCCAAAATTAAAATTGCAGTCTGTGCATGAATAAAACCTATTTTGCAACACAGAGAAACATATCTGAAGGTGTTAGAAGTGTTTTGCATGATTTTTGAAGTTAGAGCCTGAAATGTCAGAAAAAGGCGTTTCAGCACATAACAAACTTGGTTCAGACAATGCAAGCTGAAACTCGGTCTAAAATTAAAATTGCAGTCTGTGCATGAATAAAACCTATTTTGCAACACAGAGAAACATATCTGAAGGTGTTAGAAGTGTTTTGCATGATTTTTGAAGTTAGAGCCTGAAATGTCAGAAAACAGCGTTTCAGCACTTAACAAACTTGGTTCTGGCAATGCAAGCTGAAACTCGGTCCAAAATTAAAATTGCAGTCTGTGCATGAATAAAACCTATTTTGCAACACAGAGAAACATATCTGAAGGTGTTTGAAGTGTTTTGCATGATTTTTGAAGTTAGAGCCTGAAATGTCAGAAAACGGCGTTTCAGCACATAACAAACTTGGTTCAGGCAATTCAAGCTGAAACTCGGCCAAAAATTTAAATTGCAGTCTGTGCATGAATAAAACCTATTTTGCAACACAGAGAAACATATCTGAAGGTGTTAGAAGTGTTTTGCATGATTTTTGAAGTTAGAGCCTGAAATGTCAGAAAACAGCGTTTCAGCACATAACAAACTTGGTTCTGGTATTGCAAGCTGAAACTCGGCCCAAAATTAAAATTGCAGTCTGTGCATGAATAAAACCTATTTTGCAGCACAGAGAAACATATCTGAAGGTGTTAGAAGTGTTTTGCATGATTTTTGAAGTTAGAGCCTGAAATGTCAGAAAACGGCGTTTCAGCACATAACAAACTTGGTTCAGGCAATGCAAGGTGAAACTCGGCCCAAAATTAAAATTGCAGTCTGTGCATGAATAAAACCTATTTTGCAACACAGAGAAACATATCTGAAGGTGTTAGAAGTGTTTTGCATGATTTTTGAAGTTAGAGCCTGAAATGTCAGAAAAAGGCTTTTCAGCACATAACAAACTTGGTTCTGGCAATGCAAGCTGAAACTCGGTCCAAAATTAAAATTGCAGTCTGTGCATGAATAAAACCTATTTTGCAACACAGAGAAACATATCTGAAGGTGTTAGAAGTGTTTTGCATGATTTTTGAAGTTAGAGCCTGAAATGTCAGAAAAAGGCATTTCAGCACATAACAAACTTGGTTCTGGCAATGCAAGCTGAAACTCGGCCAAAAATTAAAATTGCAGTCTGTGCATGAATAAAACCTATTTTGCAACACAGAGAAACATATCTGAAGGCGTTAGAAGTGTTTTGCATGATTTTTGAAGTTAGAGCCTGAAATGTCAGAAAACGGCGTTTCAGCACATAACAAACTCGGTTCAGGCAATGCAAGCTGAAACTCGGCCAAAAATTAAAATTGCAGTCTGTGCATGAATAAAACCTATTTTGCAACACAGAGAAACATATCTGAAGGTGTTAGAAGTGTTTTGCATGATTTTTGAAGTTAGAGCCTGAAATGTCAGAAAACAGCCTTTCAGCGCAGAACAAACTTGGTTCTGGCAGTGCAAGCTGAAACTCGGTCCAAAATTAAAATTGCAGTCTGTGCATGAATAAAACCTATTTTGCAACACAGAGAAACATATCTGAAGGTGTTAGAAGTGTTTTGCATGATTTTTGAAGTTAGAGCCTGAAATGTCAGAAAACAGCGTTTCAGCACATAACAAACTTGGTTCTGGTAATGCAAGCTGAAACTCGGCCCAAAATTAAAATTGCAGTCTGTGCATGAACAAAACCTATTTTGCAGCACAGAGAAACATATCTGAAGGTGTTAGAAGTGTTTTGCATGATTTTTGAAGTTAGAGCCTGAAATGTCAGAAAACGGCGTTTCAGCACATAACAAACTTGGTTCAGGCAATGCAAGCTGAAACTCGGCCCAAAATTAAAATTGCAGTCTGTGCATGAATAAAACCTATTTTGCAACACAGAGAAACATATCTGAAGGTGTTAGAAGTGTTTTGCATGATTTTTGAAGTTAGAGCCTGAAATGTCAGAAAACAGCCTTTCAGCACATAACAAACTTGGTTCAGGCAATGCAAGCTGAAACTCGGCCCAAAATTAAAATTGCAGTCTGTGCATGAATAAAACCTATTTTGCAACACAGAGAAACATATCTGAAGGTGTTAGAAGTGTTTTGCATGATTTTTGAAGTTAGAGCCTGAAATGTCAGAAAACAGCCTTTCAGCGCAGAACAAACTTGGTTCAGGCAATGCAAGCTGAAACTCGGTATAAAATTAAAATTGCAGTCTGTGCATGAATAAAACCTATTTTGCAACACAGAGAAACATATCTGAAGGTGTTAGAAGTGTTTTGCATGATTTTTGAAGTTAGAGCCTGAAATGTCAGAAAACAGCCTTTCAGCGCAGAACAAACTTGGTTCAGGCAATGCAAGCTGAAACTCGGTATAAAATTAAAATTGCAGTCTGTGCATGAATAAAACCTATTTTGCAACACAGAGAAACATATCTGAAGGTGTTAGAAGTGTTTTGCATGATTTTTGAAGTTAGAGCCTGAAATGTCAGAAAACAGCGTTTCAGCACTTAACAAACTTGGTTCTGGCAATGCAAGCTGAAACTCGGTCCAAAATTAAAATTGCAGTCTGTGCATGAATAAAACCTATTTTGCAACACAGAGAAACATATCTGAAGGTGTTAGAAGTGTTTTGCATGATTTTTGAAGTTAGAGCCTGAAATGTCAGAAAAAGGCGTTTCAGCACATAACAAACTTGGTTCAGACAATGCAAGCTGAAACTCGGTCTAAAATTAAAATTGCAGTCTGTGCATGAATAAAACCTATTTTGCAACACAGAGAAACATATCTGAAGGTGTTAGAAGTGTTTTGCATGATTTTTGAAGTTAGAGCCTGAAATGTCAGAAAACAGCGTTTCAGCACTTAACAAACTTGGTGCTGGCAATGCAAGCTGAAACTCGGTCCAAAATTAAAATTACAGTCTGTGCATGAATAAAACCTATTTTGCAACACAGAGAAACATATCTGAAGGTGTTTGAAGTGTTTTGCATGATTTTTGAAGTTAGAGCCTGAAATGTCAGAAAACGGCGTTTCAGCACATAACAAACTTGGTTCAGGCAATGCAAGCTGAAACTCGGCCAAAAATTAAAATTGCAGTCTGTGCATGAATAAAACCTATTTTGCAACACAGAGAAACATATCTGAAGGTGTTAGAAGTGTTTTGCATGATTTTTGAAGTTAGAGCCTGAAATGTCAGAAAACGCCGTTTCAGCACATAACAAACTTGGTTCAGGCAATGCAAGCTGAAACTCGGCCCAAAATTAAAATTGCAGTCTGTGCATGAATAAAACCTATTTTGCAACACAGAGAAACATATCTGAAGGTGTTAGAAGTGTTTTGCATGATTTTTGAAGTTAGAGCCTGAAATGTCAGAAAACAGCGTTTCAGCACTTAACAAACTTGGTTCTGGCAATGCAAGCTGAAACTCGATCCAAAATCAAAATTGCAGTCTGTGCATGAATAAAACCTATTTTGCAACACAGAGAAACATATCTGAAGGTGTTAGAAGTGTTTTGCATGATTTTTGAAGTTAGAGCCTGAAATGTCAGAAAAAGGCGTTTCAGCACATAACAAACTTGGTTCTGGCAATGCAAGCTGAAACTCGGTCCAAAATAAAACTTGCAGTCTGTGCATGAATAAAACCTATTTTGCAACACAGAGAAACATATCTGAAGGTGTTAGAAGTGTTTTGCATGATTTTTGAAGTTAGAGCCTGAAATGTCAGAAAACGGCGTTTCAGCACATAACAAACTTGGTTCAGGCAATGCAAGCTGAAACTCGGCCCAAAATTAAAATTGCAGTCTGTGCATGAATAAAACCTATTTTGCAACACAGAGAAACATATCTGAAGGTGTTAGAAGTGTTTTGCATGATTTTTGAAGTTAGAGCCTGAAATGTCAGAAAACAGCCTTTCAGCGCAGAACAAACTTGGTTCAGGCAATGCAAGCTGAAACTCGGTATAAAATTAAAATTGCAGTCTGTGCATGAATAAAACCTATTTTGCAACACAGAGAAACATATCTGAAGGTGTTAGAGTTGTTTTGCATGATTTTTGAAGTTAGAGCCTGAAATGTCAGAAAACAGCGTTTCAGCACTTAACAAACTTGGTTCTGGCAATGCAAGCTGAAACTCGGTCCAAAATTAAAATTGCAGTCTGTGCATGAATAAAACCTATTTTGCAACACAGAGAAACATATCTGAAGGTGTTAGAAGTGTTTTGCATGATTTTTGAAGTTAGAGCCTGAAATGTCAGAAAACAGCGTTTCAGCACTTAACAAACTTGGTTCTGGCAATGCAAACTGAAACTCGGCCAAAAATTAAAATTGCAGTCTGTGCATGAATAAAACCTATTTTGCAACACAGAGAAACATATCTGAAGGTGTTAGAAGTGTTTTGCATGATTTTTGAAGTTAGAGCCTGAAATGTCAGAAAACAGCCTTTCAGCGCAGAACAAACTTGGTTCAGGCAATGCAAGCTGAAACTCGGCCAAAAATTAAAATTGCAGTCTGTGCATGAATAAAACCTATTTTGCAACACAGAGAAACATATCTGAAGGTGTTAGAAGTGTTTTGCATGATTTTTGAAGTTAGAGCCTGAAATGTCAGAAAACAGCGTTTCAGCACATAACAAACTTGGTTCTGGTATTGCAAGCTGAAACTCGGCCCAAAATTAAAATTGCAGTCTGTGCATGAATAAAACCTATTTTGCAGCACAGAGAAACATATCTGAAGGTGTTAGAAGTGTTTTGCATGATTTTTGAAGTTAGAGCCTGAAATGTCAGAAAACGGCGTTTCAGCACATAACAAACTTGGTTCAGGCAATGCAAGGTGAAACTCGGCCCAAAATTAAAATTGCAGTCTGTGCATGAATAAAACCTATTTTGCAACACAGAGAAACATATCTGAAGGTGTTAGAAGTGTTTTGCATGATTTTTGAAGTTAGAGCCTGAAATGTCAGAAAAAGGCTTTTCAGCACATAACAAACTTGGTTCTGGCAATGCAAGCTGAAACTCGGTCCAAAATTAAAATTGCAGTCTGTGCATGAATAAAACCTATTTTGCAACACAGAGAAACATATCTGAAGGTGTTAGAAGTGTTTTGCATGATTTTTGAAGTTAGAGCCTGAAATGTCAGAAAACGGCGTTTCAGCACATAACAAACTCGGTTCAGGCAATGCAAGCTGAAACTCGGCCAAAAATTAAAATTGCAGTCTGTGCATGAATAAAACCTATTTTGCAACACAGAGAAACATATCTGAAGGTGTTAGAAGTGTTTTGCATGATTTTTGAAGTTAGAGCCTGAAATGTCAGAAAACAGCGTTTCAGCACATGACAAACTTGGTTCTGGTAATGCAAGCTGAAACTCGGCCCAAAATTAAAATTGCAGTCTGTGCATGAATAAAACCTATTTTGCAACACAGAGAAACATATTTGAAGGTGTTAGAAGTGTTTTGCATGATTTTTGAAGTTAGAGCCTGAAATGTCAGAAAAAGGCATTTCAGCACATAACAAACTTGGTTCTGGCAATGCAAGCTGAAACTCGGCCAAAAATTAAAATTGCAGTCTGTGCATGAATAAAACCTATTTTGCAACACAGAGAAACATATTTGAAGGTGTTAGAAGTGTTTTGCATGATTTTTGAAGTTAGAGCCTGAAATGTCAGAAAACGGCGTTTCAGCACATAACAAACTCGGTTCAGGCAATGCAAGCTGAAACTCGGCCAAAAATTAAAATTGCAGTCTGTGCATGAATAAAACCTATTTTGCAACACAGAGAAACATATCTGAAGGTGTTAGAAGTGTTTTGCATGATTTTTGAAGTTAGAGCCTGAAATGTCAGAAAACGGCGTTTCAGCACATAACAAACTTGGTTCAGGCAATGCAAGCTGAAACTCGGCCCAAAATTAAAATTGCAGTCTGTGCATGAATAAAACCTATTTTGCAACACAGAGAAACATATCTGAAGGTGTTAGAAGTGTTTTGCATGATTTTTTAAGTTAGAGCCTGAAATGTCAGAAAACAGCCTTTCAGCGCAGAACAAACTTGGTTCAGGCAATGCAAGCTGAAACTCGGTATAAAATTAAAATTGCAGTCTGTGCATGAATAAAACCTATTTTGCAACACAGAGAAACATATCTGAAGGTGTTAGAAGTGTTTTGCATGATTTTTGAAGTTAGAGCCTGAAATGTCAGAAAACAGCGTTTCAGCACTTAACAAACTTGGTTCTGGCAATGCAAGCTGAAACTCGGTCCAAAATTAAAATTGCAGTCTGTGCATGAATAAAACCTATTTTGCAACACAGAGAAACATATCTGAAGGTGTTAGAAGTGTTTTGCATGATTTTTGAAGTTAGAGCCTGAAATGTCAGAAAAAGGCGTTTCAGCACATAACAAACTTGGTTCAGACAATGCAAGCTGAAACTCGGTCTAAAATTAAAATTGCAGTCTGTGCATGAATAAAACCTATTTTGCAACACAGAGAAACATATCTGAAGGTGTTAGAAGTGTTTTGCATGATTTTTGAAGTTAGAGCCTGAAATGTCAGAAAACAGCGTTTCAGCACTTAACAAACTTGGTTCTGGCAATGCAAGCTGAAACTCGGTCCAAAATTAAAATTGCAGTCTGTGCATGAATAAAACCTATTTTGCAACACAGAGAAACATATCTGAAGGTGTTTGAAGTGTTTTGCATGATTTTTGAAGTTAGAGCCTGAAATGTCAGAAAACGGCGTTTCAGCACATAACAAACTTGGTTCAGGCAATGCAAGCTGAAACTCGGCCAAAAATTAAAATTGCAGTCTGTGCATGAATAAAACCTATTTTGCAACACAGAGAAACATATCTGAAGGTGTTAGAAGTGTTTTGCATGATTTTTGAAGTTAGAGCCTGAAATGTCAGAAAACAGCGTTTCAGCACATAACAAACTTGGTTCTGGTATTGCAAGCTGAAACTCGGCCCAAAATTAAAATTGCAGTCTGTGCATGAATAAAACCTATTTTGCAGCACAGAGAAACATATCTGAAGGTGTTAGAAGTGTTTTGCATGATTTTTGAAGTTAGAGCCTGAAATGTCAGAAAACGGCGTTTCAGCACATAACAAACTTGGTTCAGGCAATGCAAGGTGAAACTCGGCCCAAAATTAAAATTGCAGTCTGTGCATGAATAAAACCTATTTTGCAACACAGAGAAACATATCTGAAGGTGTTAGAAGTGTTTTGCATGATTTTTGAAGTTAGAGCCTGAAATGTCAGAAAAAGGCTTTTCAGCACATAACAAACTTGGTTCTGGCAATGCAAGCTGAAACTCGGTCCAAAATTAAAATTGCAGTCTGTGCATGAATAAAACCTATTTTGCAACACAGAGAAACATATCTGAAGGTGTTAGAAGTGTTTTGCATGATTTTTGAAGTTAGAGCCTGAAATGTCAGAAAAAGGCATTTCAGCACATAACAAACTTGGTTCTGGCAATGCAAGCTGAAACTCGGCCAAAAATTAAAATTGCAGTCTGTGCATGAATAAAACCTATTTTGCAACACAGAGAAACATATCTGAAGGCGTTAGAAGTGTTTTGCATGATTTTTGAAGTTAGAGCCTGAAATGTCAGAAAACGGCGTTTCAGCACATAACAAACTCGGTTCAGGCAATGCAAGCTGAAACTCGGCCAAAAATTAAAATTGCAGTCTGTGCATGAATAAAACCTATTTTGCAACACAGAGAAACATATCTGAAGGTGTTAGAAGTGTTTTGCATGATTTTTGAAGTTAGAGCCTGAAATGTCAGAAAACAGCGTTTCAGCACATAACAAACTTGGTTCTGGTAATGCAAGCTGAAACTCGGCCCAAAATTAAAATTGCAGTCTGTGCATGAATAAAACCTATTTTGCAGCACAGAGAAACATATCTGAAGGTGTTAGAAGTGTTTTGCATGATTTTTGAAGTTAGAGCCTGAAATGTCAGAAAACAGCGTTTCAGCACTTAACAAACTTGGTTCTGGCAATGCAAGCTGAAACTCGGTCCAAAATTAAAATTGCAGTCTGTGCATGAATAAAACCTATTTTGCAACACAGAGAAACATATCTGAAGGTGTTAGAAGTGTTTTGCATGATTTTTGAAGTTAGAGCCTGAAATGTCAGAAAACAGCGTTTCAGCACTTAACAAACTTGGTTCTGGCAATGCAAGCTGAAACTCGGTCTAAAATTAAAATTGCAGTCTGTGCATGAATAAAACCTATTTTGCAACACAGAGAAACATATCTGAAGGTGTTAGAAGTGTTTTGCATGATTTTTGAAGTTAGAGCCTGAAATGTCAGAAAAAGGCTTTTCAGCACATAACAAACTTGGTTCTGGCAATGTAAGCTGAAACTCGGTCCAAAATTAAAATTGCAGTCTGTGCATGAATAAAACCTATTTTGCAACACAGAGAAACATGTCTGAAGGTGTTAGAAGTGTTTTGCATGATTTTTGAAGTTAGAGCCTGAAATGTCAGAAAAAGGCATATCAGCACATAACAAACTTGGTTCTGGCAATGCAAGCTGAAACTCGGCCAAAAATTAAAATTGCAGTCTGTGCATGAATAAAACCTATTTTGCAACACAGAGAAACATATCTGAAGGTGTTAGAAGTGTTTTGCATGATTTTTGAAGTTAGAGCCTGAAATGTCAGAAAACGGCGTTTCAGCACATAACAAACTCGGTTCAGGCAATGCAAGCTGAAACTCGGCCCAAAATTAAAATTGCAGTCTGTGCATGAATAAAACCTATTTTGCAGCACAGAGAAACATATCTGAAGGTGTTAGAAGTGTTTTGCATGATTTTTGAAGTTAGAGCCTGAAATGTCAGAAAACGGCGTTTCAGCACATAACAAACTTGGTTCAGGCAATGCAAGCTGAAACTCGGCCCAAAATTAAAATTGCAGTCTGTGCATGAATAAAACCTATTTTGCAACACAGAGAAACATATCTGAAGGTGTTAGAAGTGTTTTGCATGATTTTTGAAGTTAGAGCCTGAAATGTCAGAAAACAGCGTTTCAGCACTTAACAAACTTGGTTCTGGCAATGCAAACTGAAACTCGGTCCAAAATTAAAATTGCAGTCTGTGCATGAATAAAACCTATTTTGCAACACAGAGAAACATATCTGAAGGTGTTAGAAGTGTTTTGCATGATTTTTGAAGTTAGAGCCTGAAATGTCAGAAAACAGCGTTTCAGCACTTAACAAACTTGGTTCTGGCAATGCAAGCTGAAACTCGGTCCAAAATTAAAATTGCAGTCTGTGCATGAATAAAACCTATTTTGCAACACAGAGAAACATATCTGAAGGTGTTAGAAGTGTTTTGCATGATTTTTGAAGTTAGAGCCTGAAATGTCAGAAAAAGGCGTTTCAGCACATAACAAACTTGGTTCAGACAATGCAAGCTGAAACTCGGTCTAAAATTAAAATTGCAGTCTGTGCATGAATAAAACCTATTTTGCAACACAGAGAAACATATCTGAAGGTGTTAGAAGTGTTTTGCATGATTTTTGAAGTTAGAGCCTGAAATGTCAGAAAACAGCGTTTCAGCACTTAACAAACTTGGTTCTGGCAATGCAAGCTGAAACTCGGTCCAAAAATAAAATTGCAGTCTGTGCATGAATAAAACCTATTTTGCAACACAGAGAAACATATCTGAAGGTGTTTGAAGTGTTTTGCATGATTTTTGAAGTTAGAGCCTGAAATGTCAGAAAACGGCGTTTCAGCACATAACAAACTTGGTTCAGGCAATGCAAGCTGAAACTCGGCCAAAAATTAAAATTGCAGTCTGTGCATGAATAAAACCTATTTTGCAACACAGAGAAACATATCTGAAGGTGTTAGAAGTGTTTTGCATGATTTTTGAAGTTAGAGCCTGAAATGTCAGAAAACAGCGTTTCAGCACATAACAAACTTGGTTCTGGTATTGCAAGCTGAAACTCGGCCCAAAATTAAAATTGCAGTCTGTGCATGAATAAAACCTATTTTGCAGCACAGAGAAACATATCTGAAGGTGTTAGAAGTGTTTTGATTGATTTTTGAAGTTAGAGCCTGAAATGTCAGAAAACGGCGTTTCAGCACATAACAAACTTGGTTCAGGCAATGCAAGGTGAAACTCGGCCCAAAATTAAAATTGCAGTCTGTGCATGAATAAAACCTATTTTGCAACACAGAGAAACATATCTGAAGGTGTTAGAAGTGTTTTGCATGATTTTTGAAGTTAGAGCCTGAAATGTCAGAAAAAGGCTTTTCAGCACATAACAAATTTGGTTCTGGCAATGCAAGCTGAAACTCGGTCCAAAATTAAAATTGCAGTCTGTGCATGAATAAAACCTATTTTGCAACACAGAGAAACATATCTGAAGGTGTTAGAAGTGTTTTGCATGATTTTTGAAGTTAGAGCCTGAAATGTCAGAAAAAGGCATTTCAGCACATAACAAACTTGGTTCTGGCAATGCAAGCTGAAACTCGGCCAAAAATTAAAATTGCAGTCTGTGCATGAATAAAACCTATTTTGCAACACAGAGAAACATATCTGAAGGTGTTAGAAGTGTTTTGCATGATTTTTGAAGTTAGAGCCTGAAATGTCAGAAAACGGCGTTTCAGCACATAACAAACTCGGTTCAGGCAATGCAAGCTGAAACTCGGCCAAAAATTAAAATTGCAGTCTGTGCATGAATAAAACCTATTTTGCAACACAGAGAAACATATCTGAAGGTGTTAGAAGTGTTTTGCATGATTTTTGAAGTTAGAGCCTGAAATGTCAGAAAACAGCGTTTCAGCACATAACAAACTTGGTTCTGGTAATGCAAGCTGAAACTCGGCCCAAAATTAAAATTGCAGTCTGTGCATGAATAAAACCTATTTTGCAGCACAGAGAAACATATCTGAAGGTGTTAGAAGTGTTTTGCATGATTTTTGAAGTTAGAGCCTGAAATGTCAGAAAACGGCGTTTCAGCACATAACAAACTTGGTTCAGGCAATGCAAGCTGAAACTCGGCCCAAAATTAAAATTGCAGTCTGTGCATGAATAAAACCTATTTTGCAACACAGAGAAACATATCTGAAGGTGTTAGAAGTGTTTTGCATGATTTTTGAAGTTAGAGCCTGAAATGTCAGAAAACAGCGTTTCAGCACTTAACAAACTTGGTTCTGGCAATGCAAGCTGAAACTCGGTCCAAAATTAAAATTGCAGTCTGTGCATGAATAAAACCTATTTTGCAACACAGAGAAACATATCTGAAGGTGTTAGAAGTGTTTTGCATGATTTTTGAAGTTAGAGCCTGAAATGTCAGAAAACAGCATTTCAGCACTTAACAAACTTGGTTCTGGCAATGCAAGCTGAAACTCGGTCTAAAATTAAAATTGCAGTCTGTGCATGAATAAAACCTATTTTACAACACAGAGAAACATATCTGAAGGTGTTAGAAGTGTTTTGCATGATTTTTGAAGTTAGAGCCTGAAATGTCAGAAAAAGGCTTTTCAGCACATAACAAACTTGGTTCTGGCAATGCAAGCTGAAACTCGGTCCAAAATTAAAATTGCAGTCTGTGCATGAATAAAACCTATTTTGCAACACAGAGAAACATATCTGAAGGTGTTAGAAGTGTTTTGCATGATTTTTGAAGTTAGAGCCTGAAATGTCAGAAAAAGGCATATCAGCACATAACAAACTTGGTTCTGGCAATGCAAGCTGAAACTCGGCCAAAAATTTAAATTGCAGTCTGTGCATGAATAAAACCTATTTTGCAACACAGAGAAACATATCTGAAGGTGTTAGAAGTGTTTTGCATGATTTTTGAAGTTAGAGCCTGAAATGTCAGAAAACGGCGTTTCAGCACATAACAAACTCGGTTCAGGCAATGCAAGCTGAAACTCGGCCCAAAATTAAAATTGCAGTCTGTGCATGAATAAAACCTATTTTGCAGCACAGAGAAACATATCTGAAGGTGTTAGAAGTGTTTTGCATGATTTTTGAAGTTAGAGCCTGAAATGTCAGAAAACGGCGTTTCAGCACATAACAAACTTGGTTCAGGCAATGCAAGCTGAAACTCGGCCCAAAATTAAAATTGCAGTCTGTGCATGAATAAAACCTATTTTGCAACACAGAGAAACATATCTGAAGGTGTTAGAAGTGTTTTGCATGATTTTTGAAGTTAGAGCCTGAAATGTCAGAAAACAGCGTTTCAGCACTTAACAAACTTGGTTCTGGCAATGCAAGCTGAAACTCGGTCCAAAATTAAAATTGCAGTCTGTGCATGAATAAAACCTATTTTGCAACACAGAGAAACATATCTGAAGGTGTTAGAAGTGTTTTGCATGATTTTTGAAGTTAGAGCCTGAAATGTCAGAAAACAGCGTTTCAGCACTTAACAAACTTGGTTCTGGCAATGCAAACTGAAACTCGGCCAAAAATTAAAATTGCAGTCTGTGCATGAATAAAACCTATTTTGCAACACAGAGAAACATATCTGAAGGTGTTAGAAGTGTTTTGCATGATTTTTGAAGTTAGAGCCTGAAATGTCAGAAAACAGCCTTTCAGCGCAGAACAAACTTGGTTCAGGCAATGCAAGCTGAAACTCGGCCAAAAATTAAAATTGCAGTCTGTGCATGAATAAAACCTATTTTGCAACACAGAGAAACATATCTGAAGGTGTTAGAAGTGTTTTGCATGATTTTTGAAGTTAGAGCCTGAAATGTCAGAAAACAGCGTTTCAGCACATAACAAACTTGGTTCTGGTATTGCAAGCTGAAACTCGGCCCAAAATTAAAATTGCAGTCTGTGCATGAATAAAACCTATTTTGCAGCACAGAGAAACATATCTGAAGGTGTTAGAAGTGTTTTGCATGATTTTTGAAGTTAGAGCCTGAAATGTCAGAAAACGGCGTTTCAGCACATAACAAACTTGGTTCAGGCAATGCAAGGTGAAACTCGGCCCAAAATTAAAATTGCAGTCTGTGCATGAATAAAACCTATTTTGCAACACAGAGAAACATATCTGAAGGTGTTAGAAGTGTTTTGCATGATTTTTGAAGTTAGAGCCTGAAATGTCAGAAAAAGGCTTTTCAGCACATAACAAACTTGGTTCTGGCAATGCAAGCTGAAACTCGGTCCAAAATTAAAATTGCAGTCTGTGCATGAATAAAACCTATTTTGCAACACAGAGAAACATATCTGAAGGTGTTAGAAGTGTTTTGCATGATTTTTGAAGTTAGAGCCTGAAATGTCAGAAAACGGCGTTTCAGCACATAACAAACTCGGTTCAGGCAATGCAAGCTGAAACTCGGCCAAAAATTAAAATTGCAGTCTGTGCATGAATAAAACCTATTTTGCAACACAGAGAAACATATCTGAAGGTGTTAGAAGTGTTTTGCATGATTTTTGAAGTTAGAGCCTGAAATGTCAGAAAACAGCGTTTCAGCACATGACAAACTTGGTTCTGGTAATGCAAGCTGAAACTCGGCCCAAAATTAAAATTGCAGTCTGTGCATGAATAAAACCTATTTTGCAACACAGAGAAACATATTTGAAGGTGTTAGAAGTGTTTTGCATGATTATTGAAGTTAGAGCCTGAAATGTCAGAAAAAGGCATTTCAGCACATAACAAACTTGGTTCTGGCAATGCAAGCTGAAACTCGGCCAAAAATTAAAATTGCAGTCTGTGCATGAATAAAACCTATTTTGCAACACAGAGAAACATATTTGAAGGTGTTAGAAGTGTTTTGCATGATTTTTGAAGTTAGAGCCTGAAATGTCAGAAAACGGCGTTTCAGCACATAACAAACTCGGTTCAGGCAATGCAAGCTGAAACTCGGCCAAAAATTAAAATTGCAGTCTGTGCATGAATAAAACCTATTTTGCAACACAGAGAAACATATCTGAAGGTGTTAGAAGTGTTTTGCATGATTTTTGAAGTTAGAGCCTGAAATGTCAGAAAACGGCGTTTCAGCACATAACAAACTTGGTTCAGGCAATGCAAGCTGAAACTCGGCCCAAAATTAAAATTGCAGTCTGTGCATGAATAAAACCTATTTTGCAACACAGAGAAACATATCTGAAGGTGTTAGAAGTGTTTTGCATGATTTTTTAAGTTAGAGCCTGAAATGTCAGAAAACAGCCTTTCAGCGCAGAACAAACTTGGTTCAGGCAATGCAAGCTGAAACTCGGTATAAAATTAAAATTGCAGTCTGTGCATGAATAAAACCTATTTTGCAACACAGAGAAACATATCTGAAGGTGTTAGAAGTGTTTTGCATGATTTTTGAAGTTAGAGCCTGAAATGTCAGAAAACAGCGTTTCAGCACTTAACAAACTTGGTTCTGGCAATGCAAGCTGAAACTCGGTCCAAAATTAAAATTGCAGTCTGTGCATGAATAAAACCTATTTTGCAACACAGAGAAACATATCTGAAGGTGTTAGAAGTGTTTTGCATGATTTTTGAAGTTAGAGCCTGAAATGTCAGAAAAAGGCGTTTCAGCACATAACAAACTTGGTTCAGACAATGCAAGCTGAAACTCGGTCTAAAATTAAAATTGCAGTCTGTGCATGAATAAAACCTATTTTGCAACACAGAGAAACATATCTGAAGGTGTTAGAAGTGTTTTGCATGATTTTTGAAGTTAGAGCCTGAAATGTCAGAAAACAGCGTTTCAGCACTTAACAAACTTGGTTCTGGTCCAAAATTAAAATTGCAGTCTGTGCATGAATAAAACCTATTTTGCAACACAGAGAAACATATCTGAAGGTGTTTGAAGTGTTTTGCATGATTTTTGAAGTTAGAGCCTGAAATGTCAGAAAACGGCGTTTCAGCACATAACAAACTTGGTTCAGGCAATGCAAGCTGAAACTCGGCCAAAAATTAAAATTGCAGTCTGTGCATGAATAAAACCTATTTTGCAACACAGAGAAACATATCTGAAGGTGTTAGAAGTGTTTTGCATGATTTTTGAAGTTAGAGCCTGAAATGTCAGAAAACAGCGTTTCAGCACATAACAAACTTGGTTCTGGTATTGCAAGCTGAAACTCGGCCCAAAATTAAAATTGCAGTCTGTGCATGAATAAAACCTATTTTGCAGCACAGAGAAACATATCTGAAGGTGTTAGAAGTGTTTTGCATGATTTTTGAAGTTAGAGCCTGAAATGTCAGAAAACGGCGTTTCAGCACATAACAAACTTGGTTCAGGCAATGCAAGGTGAAACTCGGCCCAAAATTAAAATTGCAGTCTGTGCATGAATAAAACCTATTTTGCAACACAGAGAAACATATCTGAAGGTGTTAGAAGTGTTTTGCATGATTTTTGAAGTTAGAGCCTGAAATGTCAGAAAAATGCTTTTCAGCACATAACAAACTTGGTTCTGGCAATGCAAGCTGAAACTCGGTCCAAAATTAAAATTGCAGTCTGTGCATGAATAAAACCTATTTTGCAACACAGAGAAACATATCTGAAGGTGTTAGAAGTGTTTTGCATGATTTTTGAAGTTAGAGCCTGAAATGTCAGAAAAAGGCATTTCAGCACATAACAAACTTGGTTCTGGCAATGCAAGCTGAAACTCGGCCAAAAATTAAAATTGCAGTCTGTGCATGAATAAAACCTATTTTGCAACACAGAGAAACATATCTGAAGGCGTTAGAAGTGTTTTGCATGATTTTTGAAGTTAGAGCCTGAAATGTCAGAAAACGGCGTTTCAGCACATAACAAACTCGGTTCAGGCAATGCAAGCTGAAACTCGGCCAAAAATTAAAATTGCAGTCTGTGCATGAATAAAACCTATTTTGCAACACAGAGAAACATATCTGAAGGTGTTAGAAGTGTTTTGCATGATTTTTGAAGTTAGAGCCTGAAATGTCAGAAAACAGCGTTTCAGCACATAACAAACTTGGTTCTGGTAATGCAAGCTGAAACTCGGCCCAAAATTAAAATTGCAGTCTGTGCATGAATAAAACCTATTTTGCAGCACAGAGAAACATATCTGAAGGTGTTAGAAGTGTTTTGCATGATTTTTGAAGTTAGAGCCTGAAATGTCAGAAAACGGCGTTTCAGCACATAACAAACTTGGTTCAGGCAATGCAAGCTGAAACTCGGCCCAAAATTAAAATTGCAGTCTGTGCATGAATAAAACCTATTTTGCAACACAGAGAAACATATCTGAAGGTGTTAGAAGTGTTTTGCATGATTTTTGAAGTTAGAGCCTGAAATGTCAGAAAACAGCGTTTCAGCACTTAACAAACTTGGTTCTGGCAATGCAAGCTGAAACTCGGTCCAAAATTAAAATTGCAGTCTGTGCATGAATAAAACCTATTTTGCAACACAGAGAAACATATCTGAAGGTGTTTGAAGTGTTTTGCATGATTTTTGAAGTTAGAGCCTGAAATGTCAGAAAACGGCGTTTCAGCACATAACAAACTTGGTTCAGGCAATGCAAGCTGAAACTCGGCCAAAAATTAAAATTGCAGTCTGTGCATGAATAAAACCTATTTTGCAACACAGAGAAACATATCTGAAGGTGTTAGAAGTGTTTTGCATGATTTTTGAAGTTAGAGCCTGAAATGTCAGAAAACAGCGTTTCAGCACATAACAAACTTGGTTCTGGTATTGCAAGCTGAAACTCGGCCCAAAATTAAAATTGCAGTCTGTGCATGAATAAAACCTATTTTGCAGCACAGAGAAACATATCTGAAGGTGTTAGAAGTGTTTTGCATGATTTTTGAAGTTAGAGCCTGAAATGTCAGAAAACGGCGTTTCAGCACATAACAAACTTGGTTCAGGCAATGCAAGGTGAAACTCGGCCCAAAATTAAAATTGCAGTCTGTGCATGAATAAAACCTATTTTGCAACACAGAGAAACATATCTGAAGGTGTTAGAAGTGTTTTGCATGATTTTTGAAGTTAGAGCCTGAAATGTCAGAAAAAGGCTTTTCAGCACATAACAAACTTGGTTCTGGCAATGCAAGCTGAAACTCGGTCCAAAATTAAAATTGCAGTCTGTGCATGAATAAAACCTATTTTGCAACACAGAGAAACATATCTGAAGGTGTTAGAAGTGTTTTGCATGATTTTTGAAGTTAGAGCCTGAAATGTCAGAAAAAGGCATTTCAGCACATAACAAACTTGGTTCTGGCAATGCAAGCTGAAACTCGGCCAAAAATTAAAATTGCAGTCTGTGCATGAATAAAACCTATTTTGCAACACAGAGAAACATATCTGAAGGCGTTAGAAGTGTTTTGCATGATTTTTGAAGTTAGAGCCTGAAATGTCAGAAAACGGCGTTTCAGCACATAACAAACTCGGTTCAGGCAATGCAAGCTGAAACTCGGCCAAAAATTAAAATTGCAGTCTGTGCATGAATAAAACCTATTTTGCAACACAGAGAAACATATCTGAAGGTGTTAGAAGTGTTTTGCATGATTTTTGAAGTTAGAGCCTGAAATGTCAGAAAACAGCGTTTCAGCACATAACAAACTTGGTTCTGGTAATGCAAGCTGAAACTCGGCCCAAAATTAAAATTGCAGTCTGTGCATGAATAAAACCTATTTTGCAGCACAGAGAAACATATCTGAAGGTGTTAGAAGTGTTTTGCATGATTTTTGAAGTTAGAGCCTGAAATGTCAGAAAACGGCGTTTCAGCACATAACAAACTTGGTTCAGGCAATGCAAGCTGAAACTCGGCCCAAAATTAAAATTGCAGTCTGTGCATGAATAAAACCTATTTTGCAACACAGAGAAACATATCTGAAGGTGTTAGAAGTGTTTTGCATGATTTTTGAAGTTAGAGCCTGAAATGTCAGAAAACAGCGTTTCAGCACTTAACAAACTTGGTTCTGGCAATGCAAGCTGAAACTCGGTCCAAAATTAAAATTGCAGTCTGTGCATGAATAAAACCTATTTTGCAACACAGAGAAACATATCTGAAGGTGTTAGAAGTGTTTTGCATGATTTTTGAAGTTAGAGCCTGAAATGTCAGAAAACAGCGTTTCAGCACTTAACAAACTTGGTTCTGGCAATGCAAGCTGAAACTCGGTCTAAAATTAAAATTGCAGTCTGTGCATGAATAAAACCTATTTTGCAACACAGAGAAACATATCTGAAGGTGTTAGAAGTGTTTTGCATGATTTTTGAAGTTAGAGCCTGAAATGTCAGAAAAAGGCTTTTCAGCACATAACAAACTTGGTTCTGGCAATGTAAGCTGAAACTCGGTCCAAAATTAAAATTGCAGTCTGTGCATGAATAAAACCTATTTTGCAACACAGAGAAACATGTCTGAAGGTGTTAGAAGTGTTTTGCATGATTTTTGAAGTTAGAGCCTGAAATGTCAGAAAAAGGCATATCAGCACATAACAAACTTGGTTCTGGCAATGCAAGCTGAAACTCGGCCAAAAATTAAAATTGCAGTCTGTGCATGA
Source organism: Garra rufa (assembly GCF_049309525.1). Taxonomy (NCBI): domain Eukaryota; kingdom Metazoa; phylum Chordata; class Actinopteri; order Cypriniformes; family Cyprinidae; genus Garra; species Garra rufa. The sequence continues at coordinate 1,898,152 of NW_027394278.1, read as the reverse complement.
ATAAAACCTATTTTGCAACACAGAGAAACATATCTGAAGGTGTTAGAAGTGTTTTGCATGATTTTTGAAGTTAGAGCCTGAAATGTCAGAAAACGGCGTTTCAGCACATAACAAACTCGGTTCAGGCAATGCAAGCTGAAACTCGGCCCAAAATTAAAATTGCAGTCTGTGCATGAATAAAACCTATTTTGCAGCACAGAGAAACATATCTGAAGGTGTTAGAAGTGTTTTGCATGATTTTTGAAGTTAGAGCCTGAAATGTCAGAAAACGGCGTTTCAGCACATAACAAACTTGGTTCAGGCAATGCAAGCTGAAACTCGGCCCAAAATTAAAATTGCAGTCTGTGCATGAATAAAACCTATTTTGCAACACAGAGAAACATATCTGAAGGTGTTAGAAGTGTTTTGCATGATTTTTGAAGTTAGAGCCTGAAATGTCAGAAAACAGCGTTTCAGCACTTAACAAACTTGGTTCTGGCAATGCAAGCTGAAACTCGGTCCAAAATTAAAATTGCAGTCTGTGCATGAATAAAACCTATTTTGCAACACAGAGAAACATATCTGAAGGTGTTAGAAGTGTTTTGCATGATTTTTGAAGTTAGAGCCTGAAATGTCAGAAAACAGCGTTTCAGCACTTAACAAACTTGGTTCTGGCAATGCAAGCTGAAACTCGGTCCAAAATTAAAATTGCAGTCTGTGCATGAATAAAACCTATTTTGCAACACAGAGAAACATATCTGAAGGTGTTAGAAGTGTTTTGCATGATTTTTGAAGTTAGAGCCTGAAATGTCAGAAAAAGGCGTTTCAGCACATAACAAACTTGGTTCAGACAATGCAAGCTGAAACTCGGTCTAAAATTAAAATTGCAGTCTGTGCATGAATAAAACCTATTTTGCAACACAGAGAAACATATCTGAAGGTGTTAGAAGTGTTTTGCATGATTTTTGAAGTTAGAGCCTGAAATGTCAGAAAACAGCGTTTCAGCACTTAACAAACTTGGTTCTGGCAATGCAAGCTGAAACTCGGTCCAAAAATAAAATTGCAGTCTGTGCATGAATAAAACCTATTTTGCAACACAGAGAAACATATCTGAAGGTGTTTGAAGTGTTTTGCATGATTTTTGAAGTTAGAGCCTGAAATGTCAGAAAACGGCGTTTCAGCACATAACAAACTTGGTTCAGGCAATGCAAGCTGAAACTCGGCCAAAAATTAAAATTGCAGTCTGTGCATGAATAAAACCTATTTTGCAACACAGAGAAACATATCTGAAGGTGTTAGAAGTGTTTTGCATGATTTTTGAAGTTAGAGCCTGAAATGTCAGAAAACAGCGTTTCAGCACATAACAAACTTGGTTCTGGTATTGCAAGCTGAAACTCGGCCCAAAATTAAAATTGCAGTCTGTGCATGAATAAAACCTATTTTGCAGCACAGAGAAACATATCTGAAGGTGTTAGAAGTGTTTTGCATGATTTTTGAAGTTAGAGCCTGAAATGTCAGAAAACGGCGTTTCAGCACATAACAAACTTGGTTCAGGCAATGCAAGGTGAAACTCGGCCCAAAATTAAAATTGCAGTCTGTGCATGAATAAAACCTATTTTGCAACACAGAGAAACATATCTGAAGGTGTTAGAAGTGTTTTGCATGATTTTTGAAGTTAGAGCCTGAAATGTCAGAAAAAGGCTTTTCAGCACATAACAAACTTGGTTCTGGCAATGCAAGCTGAAACTCGGTCCAAAATTAAAATTGCAGTCTGTGCATGAATAAAACCTATTTTGCAACACAGAGAAACATATCTGAAGGTGTTAGAAGTGTTTTGCATGATTTTTGAAGTTAGAGCCTGAAATGTCAGAAAAAGGCATTTCAGCACATAACAAACTTGGTTCTGGCAATGCAAGCTGAAACTCGGCCAAAAATTAAAATTGCAGTCTGTGCATGAATAAAACCTATTTTGCAACACAGAGAAACATATCTGAAGGTGTTAGAAGTGTTTTGCATGATTTTTGAAGTTAGAGCCTGAAATGTCAGAAAACAGCGTTTCAGCACATAACAAACTTGGTTCTGGTATTGCAAGCTGAAACTCGGCCCAAAATTAAAATTGCAGTCTGTGCATGAATAAAACCTATTTTGCAGCACAGAGAAACATATCTGAAGGTGTTAGAAGTGTTTTGCATGATTTTTGAAGTTAGAGCCTGAAATGTCAGAAAACGGCGTTTCAGCACATAACAAACTTGGTTCAGGCAATGCAAGGTGAAACTCGGCCCAAAATTAAAATTGCAGTCTGTGCATGAATAAAACCTATTTTGCAACACAGAGAAACATATCTGAAGGTGTTAGAAGTGTTTTGCATGATTTTTGAAGTTAGAGCCTGAAATGTCAGAAAAAGGCTTTTCAGCACATAACAAACTTGGTTCTGGCAATGCAAGCTGAAACTCGGTCCAAAATTAAAATTGCAGTCTGTGCATGAATAAAACCTATTTTGCAACACAGAGAAACATATCTGAAGGTGTTAGAAGTGTTTTGCATGATTTTTGAAGTTAGAGCCTGAAATGTCAGAAAAAGGCATTTCAGCACATAACAAACTTGGTTCTGGCAATGCAAGCTGAAACTCGGCCAAAAATTAAAATTGCAGTCTGTGCATGAATAAAACCTATTTTGCAACACAGAGAAACATATCTGAAGGCGTTAGAAGTGTTTTGCATGATTTTTGAAGTTAGAGCCTGAAATGTCAGAAAACGGCGTTTCAGCACATAACAAACTCGGTTCAGGCAATGCAAGCTGAAACTCGGCCAAAAATTAAAATTGCAGTCTGTGCATGAATAAAACCTATTTTGCAACACAGAGAAACATATCTGAAGGTGTTAGAAGTGTTTTGCATGATTTTTGAAGTTAGAGCCTGAAATGTCAGAAAACAGCGTTTCAGCACATAACAAACTTGGTTCTGGTAATGCAAGCTGAAACTCGGCCCAAAATTAAAATTGCAGTCTGTGCATGAATAAAACCTATTTTGCAGCACAGAGAAACATATCTGAAGGTGTTAGAAGTGTTTTGCATGATTTTTGAAGTTAGAGCCTGAAATGTCAGAAAACGGCGTTTCAGCACATAACAAACTTGGTTCAGGCAATGCAAGCTGAAACTCGGCCCAAAATTAAAATTGCAGTCTGTGCATGAATAAAACCTATTTTGCAACACAGAGAAACATATCTGAAGGTGTTAGAAGTGTTTTGCATGATTTTTGAAGTTAGAGCCTGAAATGTCAGAAAACAGCGTTTCAGCACTTAACAAACTTGGTTCTGGCAATGCAAGCTGAAACTCGGTCCAAAATTAAAATTGCAGTCTGTGCATGAATAAAACCTATTTTGCAACACAGAGAAACATATCTGAAGGTGTTAGAAGTGTTTTGCATGATTTTTGAAGTTAGAGCCTGAAATGTCAGAAAACAGCGTTTCAGCACTTAACAAACTTGGTTCTGGCAATGCAAGCTGAAACTCGGTCTAAAATTAAAATTGCAGTCTGTGCATGAATAAAACCTATTTTGCAACACAGAGAAACATATCTGAAGGTGTTAGAAGTGTTTTGCATGATTTTTGAAGTTAGAGCCTGAAATGTCAGAAAAAGGCTTTTCAGCACATAACAAACTTGGTTCTGGCAATGTAAGCTGAAACTCGGTCCAAAATTAAAATTGCAGTCTGTGCATGAATAAAACCTATTTTGCAACACAGAGAAACATGTCTGAAGGTGTTAGAAGTGTTTTGCATGATTTTTGAAGTTAGAGCCTGAAATGTCAGAAAAAGGCATATCAGCACATAACAAACTTGGTTCTGGCAATGCAAGCTGAAACTCGGCCAAAAATTAAAATTGCAGTCTGTGCATGAATAAAACCTATTTTGCAACACAGAGAAACATATCTGAAGGTGTTAGAAGTGTTTTGCATGATTTTTGAAGTTAGAGCCTGAAATGTCAGAAAACGGCGTTTCAGCACATAACAAACTCGGTTCAGGCAATGCAAGCTGAAACTCGGCCCAAAATTAAAATTGCAGTCTGTGCATGAATAAAACCTATTTTGCAGCACAGAGAAACATATCTGAAGGTGTTAGAAGTGTTTTGCATGATTTTTGAAGTTAGAGCCTGAAATGTCAGAAAACGGCGTTTCAGCACATAACAAACTTGGTTCAGGCAATGCAAGCTGAAACTCGGCCCAAAATTAAAATTGCAGTCTGTGCATGAATAAAACCTATTTTGCAACACAGAGAAACATATCTGAAGGTGTTAGAAGTGTTTTGCATGATTTTTGAAGTTAGAGCCTGAAATGTCAGAAAACAGCGTTTCAGCACTTAACAAACTTGGTTCTGGCAATGCAAGCTGAAACTCGGTCCAAAATTAAAATTGCAGTCTGTGCATGAATAAAACCTATTTTGCAACACAGAGAAACATATCTGAAGGTGTTAGAAGTGTTTTGCATGATTTTTGAAGTTAGAGCCTGAAATGTCAGAAAACAGCGTTTCAGCACTTAACAAACTTGGTTCTGGCAATGCAAGCTGAAACTCGGTCTAAAATTAAAATTGCAGTCTGTGCATGAATAAAACCTATTTTGCAACACAGAGAAACATATCTGAAGGTGTTAGAAGTGTTTTGCATGATTTTTGAAGTTAGAGCCTGAAATGTCAGAAAAAGGCTTTTCAGCACATAACAAACTTGGTTCTGGCAATGTAAGCTGAAACTCGGTCCAAAATTAAAATTGCAGTCTGTGCATGAATAAAACCTATTTTGCAACACAGAGAAACATGTCTGAAGGTGTTAGAAGTGTTTTGCATGATTTTTGAAGTTAGAGCCTGAAATGTCAGAAAAAGGCATATCAGCACATAACAAACTTGGTTCTGGCAATGCAAGCTGAAACTCGGCCAAAAATTAAAATTGCAGTCTGTGCATGAATAAAACCTATTTTGCAACACAGAGAAACATATCTGAAGGTGTTAGAAGTGTTTTGCATGATTTTTGAAGTTAGAGCCTGAAATGTCAGAAAACGGCGTTTCAGCACATAACAAACTCGGTTCAGGCAATGCAAGCTGAAACTCGGCCCAAAATTAAAATTGCAGTCTGTGCATGAATAAAACCTATTTTGCAGCACAGAGAAACATATCTGAAGGTGTTAGAAGTGTTTTGCATGATTTTTGAAGTTAGAGCCTGAAATGTCAGAAAACGGCGTTTCAGCACATAACAAACTTGGTTCAGGCAATGCAAGCTGAAACTCGGCCCAAAATTAAAATTGCAGTCTGTGCATGAATAAAACCTATTTTGCAACACAGAGAAACATATCTGAAGGTGTTAGAAGTGTTTTGCATGATTTTTGAAGTTAGAGCCTGAAATGTCAGAAAACGGCGTTTCAGCACATAACAAACTTGGTTCAGGCAATGCAAGCTGAAACTCGGCCCAAAATTAAAATTGCAGTCTGTGCATGAATAAAACCTATTTTGCAACACAGAGAAACATATCTGAAGGTGTTAGAAGTGTTTTGCATGATTTTTGAAGTTAGAGCCTGAAATGTCAGAAAACAGCGTTTCAGCACTTAACAAACTTGGTTCTGGCAATGCAAGCTGAAACTCGGTCCAAAATTAAAATTGCAGTCTGTGCATGAATAAAACCTATTTTGCAACACAGAGAAACATATCTGAAGGTGTTAGAAGTGTTTTGCATGATTTTTGAAGTTAGAGCCTGAAATGTCAGAAAACAGCGTTTCAGCACTTAACAAACTTGGTTCTGGCAATGCAAGCTGAAACTCGGTCTAAAATTAAAATTGCAGTCTGTGCATGAATAAAACCTATTTTGCAACACAGAGAAACATATCTGAAGGTGTTAGAAGTGTTTTGCATGATTTTTGAAGTTAGAGCCTGAAATGTCAGAAAAAGGCTTTTCAGCACATAACAAACTTGGTTCTGGCAATGTAAGCTGAAACTCGGTCCAAAATTAAAATTGCAGTCTGTGCATGAATAAAACCTATTTTGCAACACAGAGAAACATGTCTGAAGGTGTTAGAAGTGTTTTGCATGATTTTTGAAGTTAGAGCCTGAAATGTCAGAAAAAGGCATATCAGCACATAACAAACTTGGTTCTGGCAATGCAAGCTGAAACTCGGCCAAAAATTAAAATTGCAGTCTGTGCATGAATAAAACCTATTTTGCAACACAGAGAAACATATCTGAAGGTGTTAGAAGTGTTTTGCATGATTTTTGAAGTTAGAGCCTGAAATGTCAGAAAACGGCGTTTCAGCACATAACAAACTTGGTTCAGGCAATGCAAGCTGAAACTCGGCCCAAAATTAAAATTGCAGTCTGTGCATGAATAAAACCTATTTTGCAACACAGAGAAACATATCTGAAGGTGTTAGAAGTGTTTTGCATGATTTTTGAAGTTAGAGCCTGAAATGTCAGAAAACAGCGTTTCAGCACTTAACAAACTTGGTTCTGGCAATGCAAGCTGAAACTCGGTCCAAAATTAAAATTGCAGTCTGTGCATGAATAAAACCTATTTTGCAACACAGAGAAACATATCTGAAGGTGTTAGAAGTGTTTTGCATGATTTTTGAAGTTAGAGCCTGAAATGTCAGAAAACAGCGTTTCAGCACTTAACAAACTTGGTTCTGGCAATGCAAGCTGAAACTCGGTCTAAAATTAAAATTGCAGTCTGTGCATGAATAAAACCTATTTTGCAACACAGAGAAACATATCTGAAGGTGTTAGAAGTGTTTTGCATGATTTTTGAAGTTAGAGCCTGAAATGTCAGAAAAAGGCTTTTCAGCACATAACAAACTTGGTTCTGGCAATGTAAGCTGAAACTCGGTCCAAAATTAAAATTGCAGTCTGTGCATGAATAAAACCTATTTTGCAACACAGAGAAACATGTCTGAAGGTGTTAGAAGTGTTTTGCATGATTTTTGAAGTTAGAGCCTGAAATGTCAGAAAAAGGCATATCAGCACATAACAAACTTGGTTCTGGCAATGCAAGCTGAAACTCGGCCAAAAATTAAAATTGCAGTCTGTGCATGAATAAAACCTATTTTGCAACACAGAGAAACATATCTGAAGGTGTTAGAAGTGTTTTGCATGATTTTTGAAGTTAGAGCCTGAAATGTCAGAAAACGGCGTTTCAGCACATAACAAACTCGGTTCAGGCAATGCAAGCTGAAACTCGGCCCAAAATTAAAATTGCAGTCTGTGCATGAATAAAACCTATTTTGCAGCACAGAGAAACATATCTGAAGGTGTTAGAAGTGTTTTGCATGATTTTTGAAGTTAGAGCCTGAAATGTCAGAAAACGGCGTTTCAGCACATAACAAACTTGGTTCAGGCAATGCAAGCTGAAACTCGGCCCAAAATTAAAATTGCAGTCTGTGCATGAATAAAACCTATTTTGCAACACAGAGAAACATATCTGAAGGTGTTAGAAGTGTTTTGCATGATTTTTGAAGTTAGAGCCTGAAATGTCAGAAAACAGCGTTTCAGCACTTAACAAACTTGGTTCTGGCAATGCAAGCTGAAACTCGGTCCAAAATTAAAATTGCAGTCTGTGCATGAATAAAACCTATTTTGCAACACAGAGAAACATATCTGAAGGTGTTAGAAGTGTTTTGCATGATTTTTGAAGTTAGAGCCTGAAATGTCAGAAAACAGCGTTTCAGCACTTAACAAACTTGGTTCTGGCAATGCAAGCTGAAACTCGGTCTAAAATTAAAATTGCAGTCTGTGCATGAATAAAACCTATTTTGCAACACAGAGAAACATATCTGAAGGTGTTAGAAGTGTTTTGCATGATTTTTGAAGTTAGAGCCTGAAATGTCAGAAAAAGGCTTTTCAGCACATAACAAACTTGGTTCTGGCAATGTAAGCTGAAACTCGGTCCAAAATTAAAATTGCAGTCTGTGCATGAATAAAACCTATTTTGCAACACAGAGAAACATGTCTGAAGGTGTTAGAAGTGTTTTGCATGATTTTTGAAGTTAGAGCCTGAAATGTCAGAAAAAGGCATATCAGCACATAACAAACTTGGTTCTGGCAATGCAAGCTGAAACTCGGCCAAAAATTAAAATTGCAGTCTGTGCATGAATAAAACCTATTTTGCAACACAGAGAAACATATCTGAAGGTGTTAGAAGTGTTTTGCATGATTTTTGAAGTTAGAGCCTGAAATGTCAGAAAACGGCGTTTCAGCACATAACAAACTCGGTTCAGGCAATGCAAGCTGAAACTCGGCCCAAAATTAAAATTGCAGTCTGTGCATGAATAAAACCTATTTTGCAGCACAGAGAAACATATCTGAAGGTGTTAGAAGTGTTTTGCATGATTTTTGAAGTTAGAGCCTGAAATGTCAGAAAACGGCGTTTCAGCACATAACAAACTTGGTTCAGGCAATGCAAGCTGAAACTCGGCCCAAAATTAAAATTGCAGTCTGTGCATGAATAAAACCTATTTTGCAACACAGAGAAACATATCTGAAGGTGTTAGAAGTGTTTTGCATGATTTTTGAAGTTAGAGCCTGAAATGTCAGAAAACAGCGTTTCAGCACTTAACAAACTTGGTTCTGGCAATGCAAGCTGAAACTCGGTCCAAAATTAAAATTGCAGTCTGTGCATGAATAAAACCTATTTTGCAACACAGAGAAACATATCTGAAGGTGTTAGAAGTGTTTTGCATGATTTTTGAAGTTAGAGCCTGAAATGTCAGAAAACAGCGTTTCAGCACTTAACAAACTTGGTTCTGGCAATGCAAGCTGAAACTCGGTCTAAAATTAAAATTGCAGTCTGTGCATGAATAAAACCTATTTTGCAACACAGAGAAACATATCTGAAGGTGTTAGAAGTGTTTTGCATGATTTTTGAAGTTAGAGCCTGAAATGTCAGAAAAAGGCTTTTCAGCACATAACAAACTTGGTTCTGGCAATGTAAGCTGAAACTCGGTCCAAAATTAAAATTGCAGTCTGTGCATGAATAAAACCTATTTTGCAACACAGAGAAACATGTCTGAAGGTGTTAGAAGTGTTTTGCATGATTTTTGAAGTTAGAGCCTGAAATGTCAGAAAAAGGCATATCAGCACATAACAAACTTGGTTCTGGCAATGCAAGCTGAAACTCGGCCAAAAATTAAAATTGCAGTCTGTGCATGAATAAAACCTATTTTGCAACACAGAGAAACATATCTGAAGGTGTTAGAAGTGTTTTGCATGATTTTTGAAGTTAGAGCCTGAAATGTCAGAAAACGGCGTTTCAGCACATAACAAACTCGGTTCAGGCAATGCAAGCTGAAACTCGGCCCAAAATTAAAATTGCAGTCTGTGCATGAATAAAACCTATTTTGCAGCACAGAGAAACATATCTGAAGGTGTTAGAAGTGTTTTGCATGATTTTTGAAGTTAGAGCCTGAAATGTCAGAAAACGGCGTTTCAGCACATAACAAACTTGGTTCAGGCAATGCAAGCTGAAACTCGGCCCAAAATTAAAATTGCAGTCTGTGCATGAATAAAACCTATTTTGCAACACAGAGAAACATATCTGAAGGTGTTAGAAGTGTTTTGCATGATTTTTGAAGTTAGAGCCTGAAATGTCAGAAAACAGCGTTTCAGCACTTAACAAACTTGGTTCTGGCAATGCAAGCTGAAACTCGGTCCAAAATTAAAATTGCAGTCTGTGCATGAATAAAACCTATTTTGCAACACAGAGAAACATATCTGAAGGTGTTAGAAGTGTTTTGCATGATTTTTGAAGTTAGAGCCTGAAATGTCAGAAAACAGCGTTTCAGCACTTAACAAACTTGGTTCTGGCAATGCAAGCTGAAACTCGGTCCAAAATTAAAATTGCAGTCTGTGCATGAATAAAACCTATTTTGCAACACAGAGAAACATATCTGAAGGTGTTAGAAGTGTTTTGCATGATTTTTGAAGTTAGAGCCTGAAATGTCAGAAAAAGGCGTTTCAGCACATAACAAACTTGGTTCAGACAATGCAAGCTGAAACTCGGTCTAAAATTAAAATTGCAGTCTGTGCATGAATAAAACCTATTTTGCAACACAGAGAAACATATCTGAAGGTGTTAGAAGTGTTTTGCATGATTTTTGAAGTTAGAGCCTGAAATGTCAGAAAACAGCGTTTCAGCACTTAACAAACTTGGTTCTGGCAATGCAAGCTGAAACTCGGTCCAAAAATAAAATTGCAGTCTGTGCATGAATAAAACCTATTTTGCAACACAGAGAAACATATCTGAAGGTGTTTGAAGTGTTTTGCATGATTTTTGAAGTTAGAGCCTGAAATGTCAGAAAACGGCGTTTCAGCACATAACAAACTTGGTTCAGGCAATGCAAGCTGAAACTCGGCCAAAAATTAAAATTGCAGTCTGTGCATGAATAAAACCTATTTTGCAACACAGAGAAACATATCTGAAGGTGTTAGAAGTGTTTTGCATGATTTTTGAAGTTAGAGCCTGAAATGTCAGAAAACAGCGTTTCAGCACATAACAAACTTGGTTCTGGTATTGCAAGCTGAAACTCGGCCCAAAATTAAAATTGCAGTCTGTGCATGAATAAAACCTATTTTGCAGCACAGAGAAACATATCTGAAGGTGTTAGAAGTGTTTTGCATGATTTTTGAAGTTAGAGCCTGAAATGTCAGAAAACGGCGTTTCAGCACATAACAAACTTGGTTCAGGCAATGCAAGGTGAAACTCGGCCCAAAATTAAAATTGCAGTCTGTGCATGAATAAAACCTATTTTGCAACACAGAGAAACATATCTGAAGGTGTTAGAAGTGTTTTGCATGATTTTTGAAGTTAGAGCCTGAAATGTCAGAAAAAGGCTTTTCAGCACATAACAAACTTGGTTCTGGCAATGCAAGCTGAAACTCGGTCCAAAATTAAAATTGCAGTCTGTGCATGAATAAAACCTATTTTGCAACACAGAGAAACATATCTGAAGGTGTTAGAAGTGTTTTGCATGATTTTTGAAGTTAGAGCCTGAAATGTCAGAAAAAGGCATTTCAGCACATAACAAACTTGGTTCTGGCAATGCAAGCTGAAACTCGGCCAAAAATTAAAATTGCAGTCTGTGCATGAATAAAACCTATTTTGCAACACAGAGAAACATATCTGAAGGTGTTAGAAGTGTTTTGCATGATTTTTGAAGTTAGAGCCTGAAATGTCAGAAAACGGCGTTTCAGCACATAACAAACTCGGTTCAGGCAATGCAAGCTGAAACTCGGCCAAAAATTAAAATTGCAGTCTGTGCATGAATAAAACCTATTTTGCAACACAGAGAAACATATCTGAAGGTGTTAGAAGTGTTTTGCATGATTTTTGAAGTTAGAGCCTGAAATGTCAGAAAACAGCATTTTAGCACATAACAAACTTGGTTCTGGCAATGCAAGCTGAAACTCGGCCCAAAATTAAAATTGCAGTCTGTGCATGAATAAAACCTATTTTGCAGCACAGAGAAACATATCTGAAGGTGTTAGAAGTGTTTTGCATGATTTTTGAAGTTAGAGCCTGAAATGTCAGAAAACGGCGTTTCAGCACATAACAAACTTGGTTCAGGCAATGCAAGGTGAAACTCGGCCCAAAATTAAAATTGCAGTCTGTGCATGAATAAAACCTATTTTGCAACACAGAGAAACATATCTGAAGGTGTTAGAAGTGTTTTGCATGATTTTTGAAGTTAGAGCCTGAAATGTCAGAAAAAGGCTTTTCAGCACATAACAAACTTGGTTCTGGCAATGCAAGCTGAAACTCGGTCCAAAATTAAAATTGCAGTCTGTGCATGAATAAAACCTATTTTGCAACACAGAGAAACATATCTGAAGGTGTTAGAAGTGTTTTGCATGATTTTTGAAGTTAGAGCCTGAAATGTCAGAAAAAGGCATTTCAGCACATAACAAACTTGGTTCTGGCAATGCAAGCTGAAACTCGGCCAAAAATTAAAATTGCAGTCTGTGCATGAATAAAACCTATTTTGCAACACAGAGAAACATATCTGAAGGTGTTAGAAGTGTTTTGCATGATTTTTGAAGTTAGAGCCTGAAATGTCAGAAAACGGCGTTTCAGCACATAACAAACTCGGTTCAGGCAATGCAAGCTGAAACTCGGCCAAAAATTAAAATTGCAGTCTGTGCATGAATAAAACCTATTTTGCAACACAGAGAAACATATCTGAAGGTGTTAGAAGTGTTTTGCATGATTTTTGAAGTTAGAGCCTGAAATGTCAGAAAACAGCGTTTCAGCACATAACAAACTTGGTTCTGGTAATGCAAGCTGAAACTCGGCCCAAAATTAAAATTGCAGTCTGTGCATGAATAAAACCTATTTTGCAGCACAGAGAAACATATCTGAAGGTGTTAGAAGTGTTTTGCATGATTTTTGAAGTTAGAGCCTGAAATGTCAGAAAACGGCGTTTCAGCACATAACAAACTTGGTTCAGGCAATGCAAGCTGAAACTCGGCCCAAAATTAAAATTGCAGTCTGTGCATGAATAAAACCTATTTTGCAACACAGAGAAACATATCTGAAGGTGTTAGAAGTGTTTTGCATGATTTTTGAAGTTAGAGCCTGAAATGTCAGAAAACAGCGTTTCAGCACTTAACAAACTTGGTTCTGGCAATGCAAGCTGAAACTCGGTCCAAAATTAAAATTGCAGTCTGTGCATGAATAAAACCTATTTTGCAACACAGAGAAACATATCTGAAGGTGTTAGAAGTGTTTTGCATGATTTTTGAAGTTAGAGCCTGAAATGTCAGAAAACAGCGTTTCAGCACTTAACAAACTTGGTTCTGGCAATGCAAGCTGAAACTCGGTCCAAAATTAAAATTGCAGTCTGTGCATGAATAAAACCTATTTTGCAACACAGAGAAACATATCTGAAGGTGTTAGAAGTGTTTTGCATGATTTTTGAAGTTAGAGCCTGAAATGTCAGAAAAAGGCGTTTCAGCACATAACAAACTTGGTTCAGACAATGCAAGCTGAAACTCGGTCTAAAATTAAAATTGCAGTCTGTGCATGAATAAAACCTATTTTGCAACACAGAGAAACATATCTGAAGGTGTTAGAAGTGTTTTGCATGATTTTTGAAGTTAGAGCCTGAAATGTCAGAAAACAGCGTTTCAGCACTTAACAAACTTGGTTCTGGCAATGCAAGCTGAAACTCGGTCCAAAAATAAAATTGCAGTCTGTGCATGAATAAAACCTATTTTGCAACACAGAGAAACATATCTGAAGGTGTTTGAAGTGTTTTGCATGATTTTTGAAGTTAGAGCCTGAAATGTCAGAAAACGGCGTTTCAGCACATAACAAACTTGGTTCAGGCAATGCAAGCTGAAACTCGGCCAAAAATTAAAATTGCAGTCTGTGCATGAATAAAACCTATTTTGCAACACAGAGAAACATATCTGAAGGTGTTAGAAGTGTTTTGCATGATTTTTGAAGTTAGAGCCTGAAATGTCAGAAAACAGCGTTTCAGCACATAACAAACTTGGTTCTGGTATTGCAAGCTGAAACTCGGCCCAAAATTAAAATTGCAGTCTGTGCATGAATAAAACCTATTTTGCAGCACAGAGAAACATATCTGAAGGTGTTAGAAGTGTTTTGCATGATTTTTGAAGTTAGAGCCTGAAATGTCAGAAAACGGCGTTTCAGCACATAACAAACTTGGTTCAGGCAATGCAAGGTGAAACTCGGCCCAAAATTAAAATTGCAGTCTGTGCATGAATAAAACCTATTTTGCAACACAGAGAAACATATCTGAAGGTGTTAGAAGTGTTTTGCATGATTTTTGAAGTTAGAGCCTGAAATGTCAGAAAAAGGCTTTTCAGCACATAACAAACTTGGTTCTGGCAATGCAAGCTGAAACTCGGTCCAAAATTAAAATTGCAGTCTGTGCATGAATAAAACCTATTTTGCAACACAGAGAAACATATCTGAAGGTGTTAGAAGTGTTTTGCATGATTTTTGAAGTTAGAGCCTGAAATGTCAGAAAAAGGCATTTCAGCACATAACAAACTTGGTTCTGGCAATGCAAGCTGAAACTCGGCCAAAAATTAAAATTGCAGTCTGTGCATGAATAAAACCTATTTTGCAACACAGAGAAACATATCTGAAGGTGTTAGAAGTGTTTTGCATGATTTTTGAAGTTAGAGCCTGAAATGTCAGAAAACGGCGTTTCAGCACATAACAAACTCGGTTCAGGCAATGCAAGCTGAAACTCGGCCAAAAATTAAAATTGCAGTCTGTGCATGAATAAAACCTATTTTGCAACACAGAGAAACATATCTGAAGGTGTTAGAAGTGTTTTGCATGATTTTTGAAGTTAGAGCCTGAAATGTCAGAAAACAGCATTTTAGCACATAACAAACTTGGTTCTGGCAATGCAAGCTGAAACTCGGCCCAAAATTAAAATTGCAGTCTGTGCATGAATAAAACCTATTTTGCAGCACAGAGAAACATATCTGAAGGTGTTAGAAGTGTTTTGCATGATTTTTGAAGTTAGAGCCTGAAATGTCAGAAAACGGCGTTTCAGCACATAACAAACTTGGTTCAGGCAATGCAAGGTGAAACTCGGCCCAAAATTAAAATTGCAGTCTGTGCATGAATAAAACCTATTTTGCAACACAGAGAAACATATCTGAAGGTGTTAGAAGTGTTTTGCATGATTTTTGAAGTTAGAGCCTGAAATGTCAGAAAAAGGCTTTTCAGCACATAACAAACTTGGTTCTGGCAATGCAAGCTGAAACTCGGTCCAAAATTAAAATTGCAGTCTGTGCATGAATAAAACCTATTTTGCAACACAGAGAAACATATCTGAAGGTGTTAGAAGTGTTTTGCATGATTTTTGAAGTTAGAGCCTGAAATGTCAGAAAAAGGCATTTCAGCACATAACAAACTTGGTTCTGGCAATGCAAGCTGAAACTCGGCCAAAAATTAAAATTGCAGTCTGTGCATGAATAAAACCTATTTTGCAACACAGAGAAACATATCTGAAGGTGTTAGAAGTGTTTTGCATGATTTTTGAAGTTAGAGCCTGAAATGTCAGAAAACGGCGTTTCAGCACATAACAAACTCGGTTCAGGCAATGCAAGCTGAAACTCGGCCAAAAATTAAAATTGCAGTCTGTGCATGAATAAAACCTATTTTGCAACACAGAGAAACATATCTGAAGGTGTTAGAAGTGTTTTGCATGATTTTTGAAGTTAGAGCCTGAAATGTCAGAAAACAGCGTTTCAGCACATAACAAACTTGGTTCTGGTAATGCAAGCTGAAACTCGGCCCAAAATTAAAATTGCAGTCTGTGCATGAATAAAACCTATTTTGCAGCACAGAGAAACATATCTGAAGGTGTTAGAAGTGTTTTGCATGATTTTTGAAGTTAGAGCCTGAAATGTCAGAAAACGGCGTTTCAGCACATAACAAACTTGGTTCAGGCAATGCAAGCTGAAACTCGGCCCAAAATTAAAATTGCAGTCTGTGCATGAATAAAACCTATTTTGCAACACAGAGAAACATATCTGAAGGTGTTAGAAGTGTTTTGCATGATTTTTGAAGTTAGAGCCTGAAATGTCAGAAAACAGCGTTTCAGCACTTAACAAACTTGGTTCTGGCAATGCAAGCTGAAACTCGGTCCAAAATTAAAATTGCAGTCTGTGCATGAATAAAACCTATTTTGCAACACAGAGAAACATATCTGAAGGTGTTAGAAGTGTTTTGCATGATTTTTGAAGTTAGAGCCTGAAATGTCAGAAAACAGCGTTTCAGCACTTAACAAACTTGGTTCTGGCAATGCAAGCTGAAACTCGGTCTAAAATTAAAATTGCAGTCTGTGCATGAATAAAACCTATTTTACAACACAGAGAAACATATCTGAAGGTGTTAGAAGTGTTTTGCATGATTTTTGAAGTTAGAGCCTGAAATGTCAGAAAAAGGCTTTTCAGCACATAACAAACTTGGTTCTGGCAATGCAAGCTGAAACTCGGTCCAAAATTAAAATTGCAGTCTGTGCATGAATAAAACCTATTTTGCAACACAGAGAAACATATCTGAAGGTGTTAGAAGTGTTTTGCATGATTTTTGAAGTTAGAGCCTGAAATGTCAGAAAAAGGCATATCAGCACATAACAAACTTGGTTCTGGCAATGCAAGCTGAAACTCGGCCAAAAATTAAAATTGCAGTCTGTGCATGAATAAAACCTATTTTGCAACACAGAGAAACATATCTGAAGGTGTTAGAAGTGTTTTGCATGATTTTTGAAGTTAGAGCCTGAAATGTCAGAAAACGGCGTTTCAGCACATAACAAACTCGGTTCAGGCAATGCAAGCTGAAACTCGGCCCAAAATTAAAATTGCAGTCTGTGCATGAATAAAACCTATTTTGCAGCACAGAGAAACATATCTGAAGGTGTTAGAAGTGTTTTGCATGATTTTTGAAGTTAGAGCCTGAAATGTCAGAAAACGGCGTTTCAGCACATAACAAACTTGGTTCAGGCAATGCAAGCTGAAACTCGGCCCAAAATTAAAATTGCAGTCTGTGCATGAATAAAACCTATTTTGCAACACAGAGAAACATATCTGAAGGTGTTAGAAGTGTTTTGCATGATTTTTGAAGTTAGAGCCTGAAATGTCAGAAAACAGCGTTTCAGCACTTAACAAACTTGGTTCTGGCAATGCAAGCTGAAACTCGGTCCAAAATTAAAATTGCAGTCTGTGCATGAATAAAACCTATTTTGCAACACAGAGAAACATATCTGAAGGTGTTAGAAGTGTTTTGCATGATTTTTGAAGTTAGAGCCTGAAATGTCAGAAAACAGCGTTTCAGCACTTAACAAACTTGGTTCTGGCAGTGCAAGCTGAAACTCGGTCCAAAATTAAAATTGCAGTCTGTGCATGAATAAAACCTATTTTGCAACACAGAGAAACATATCTGAAGGTGTTAGAAGTGTTTTGCATGATTTTTGAAGTTAGAGCCTGAAATGTCAGAAAAAGGCTTTTCAGCACATAACAAACTTGGTTCTGGCAATGCAAGCTGAAACTCGGTCCAAAATTAAAATTGCAGTCTGTGCATGAATAAAACCTATTTTGCAACACAGAGAAACATATCTGAAGGTGTTAGAAGTGTTTTGCATGATTTTTGAAGTTAGAGCCTGAAATTTCAGAAAAAGGCGTTTCAGCACATAACAAACTTGGTTCAGACAATGCAAGCTGAAACTCGGTCTAAAATTAAAACTGCAGTCTGTGCATGAATAAAACCTATTTTGCAACACAGAGAAACATATCTGAAGGTGTTAGAAGTGTTTTGCATGATTTTTGAAGTTAGAGCCTGAAATGTCAGAAAACAGCGTTTCAGCACTTAACAAACTTGGTTCTGGCAATGCAAGCTGAAACTCGGTCCAAAATTAAAATTGCAGTCTGTGCATGAATAAAACCTATTTTGCAACACAGAGAAACATATCTGAAGGTGTTAGAAGTGTTTTGCATGATTTTTGAAGTTAGAGCCTGAAATGTCAGAAAACGGCGTTTCAGCACATAACAAACTTGGTTCAGGCAATGCAAGCTGAAACTCGGCCAAAAATTAAAATTGTAGTCTGTGCATGAATAAAACCTATTTTGCAACACAGAGAAACATATCTGAAGGTGTTAGAAGTGTTTTGCATGATTTTTGAAGTTAGAGCCTGAAATGTCAGAAAACAGCGTTTCAGCACATAACAAACTTGGTTCTGGCAATGCAAGCTGAAACTCGGCCCAAAATTAAAATTGCAGTCTGTGCATGAATAAAACCTATTTTGCAACACAGAGAAACATATCTGAAATTGTTAGAAGTGTTTTGCTTGATTTTTGAAGTTAGAGCCTGAAATGCCAGAAAACGGCGTTTCAGCACATAACAAACTTGGTTCAGGCAATGCAAGCTGAAACTCGGCCCAAAATTAAAATTGCAGTCTGTGCATGAATAAAACCAATTTTGCAACACAGAGAAACATATCTGAAGGTGTTAGAAGTGTTTTGCATGATTTTTGAAGTTAGAGCCTGAAATGTCAGAAAACGCCGTTTCAGCACATAACAAACTTGGTTCAGGCAATGCAAGCTGAAACTCGGCCCAAAATTAAAATTGCAGTCTGTGCATGAATAAAACCTATTTTGCAACACAGAGAAACATATCTGAAGGTGTTAGAAGTGTTTTGCATGATTTTTGAAGTTAGAGCCTGAAATGTCAGAAAACAGCGTTTCAGCACTTAACAAACTTGGTTCTGGCAATGCAAGCTGAAACTCGATCCAAAATCAAAATTGCAGTCTGTGCATGAATAAAACCTATTTTGCAACACAGAGAAACATATCTGAAGGTGTTAGAAGTGTTTTGCATGATTTTTGAAGTTAGAGCCTGAAATGTCAGAAAAAGGCGTTTCAGCACATAACAAACTTGGTTCTGGCAATGCAAGCTGAAACTCGGTCCAAAATAAAACTTGCAGTCT
This sequence comes from Garra rufa, assembly GCF_049309525.1. Classification (NCBI taxonomy): domain Eukaryota; kingdom Metazoa; phylum Chordata; class Actinopteri; order Cypriniformes; family Cyprinidae; genus Garra; species Garra rufa. The sequence continues at coordinate 1,879,680 of NW_027394278.1, read as the reverse complement.
GTGCATGAATAAAACCTATTTTGCAACACAGAGAAACATATCTGAAGGTGTTAGAAGTGTTTTGCATGATTTTTGAAGTTAGAGCCTGAAATGTCAGAAAACGGCGTTTCAGCACATAACAAACTTGGTTCAGGCAATGCAAGCTGAAACTCGGCCCAAAATTAAAATTGCAGTCTGTGCATGAATAAAACCTATTTTGCAACACAGAGAAACATATCTGAAGGTGTTAGAAGTGTTTTGCATGATTTTTGAAGTTAGAGCCTGAAATGTCAGAAAACAGCCTTTCAGCGCAGAACAAACTTGGTTCAGGCAATGCAAGCTGAAACTCGGTATAAAATTAAAATTGCAGTCTGTGCATGAATAAAACCTATTTTGCAACACAGAGAAACATATCTGAAGGTGTTAGAAGTGTTTTGCATGATTTTTGAAGTTAGAGCCTGAAATGTCAGAAAACAGCGTTTCAGCACTTAACAAACTTGGTTCTGGCAATGCAAGCTGAAACTCGGTCCAAAATTAAAATTGCAGTCTGTGCATGAATAAAACCTATTTTGCAACACAGAGAAACATATCTGAAGGTGTTAGAAGTGTTTTGCATGATTTTTGAAGTTAGAGCCTGAAATGTCAGAAAACAGCGTTTCAGCACTTAACAAACTTGGTTCTGGCAATGCAAGCTGAAACTCGGCCAAAAATTAAAATTGCAGTCTGTGCATGAATAAAACCTATTTTGCAACACAGAGAAACATATCTGAAGGTGTTAGAAGTGTTTTGCATGATTTTTGAAGTTAGAGCCTGAAATGTCAGAAAACAGCCTTTCAGCGCAGAACAAACTTGGTTCAGGCAATGCAAGCTGAAACTCGGCCAAAAATTAAAATTGCAGTCTGTGCATGAATAAAACCTATTTTGCAACACAGAGAAACATATCTGAAGGTGTTAGAAGTGTTTTGCATGATTTTTGAAGTTAGAGCCTGAAATGTCAGAAAACAGCGTTTCAGCACATAACAAACTTGGTTCTGGTATTGCAAGCTGAAACTCGGCCCAAAATTAAAATTGCAGTCTGTGCATGAATAAAACCTATTTTGCAGCACAGAGAAACATATCTGAAGGTGTTAGAAGTGTTTTGCATGATTTTTGAAGTTAGAGCCTGAAATGTCAGAAAACGGCGTTTCAGCACATAACAAACTTGGTTCAGGCAATGCAAGGTGAAACTCGGCCCAAAATTAAAATTGCAGTCTGTGCATGAATAAAACCTATTTTGCAACACAGAGAAACATATCTGAAGGTGTTAGAAGTGTTTTGCATGATTTTTGAAGTTAGAGCCTGAAATGTCAGAAAAAGGCTTTTCAGCACATAACAAACTTGGTTCTGGCAATGCAAGCTGAAACTCGGCCAAAAATTAAAATTGCAGTCTGTGCATGAATAAAACCTATTTTGCAACACAGAGAAACATATCTGAAGGTGTTAGAAGTGTTTTGCATGATTTTTGAAGTTAGAGCCTGAAATGTCAGAAAACAGCGTTTCAGCACATAACAAACTTGGTTCTGGTAATGCAAGCTGAAACTCGGCCCAAAATTAAAATTGCAGTCTGTGCATGAATAAAACCTATTTTGCAGCACAGAGAAACATATCTGAAGGTGTTAGAAGTGTTTTGCATGATTTTTGAAGTTAGAGCCTGAAATGTCAGAAAACGGCGTTTCAGCACATAACAAACTTGGTTCAGGCAATGCAAGCTGAAACTCGGCCCAAAATTAAAATTGCAGTCTGTGCATGAATAAAACCTATTTTGCAACACAGAGAAACATATCTGAAGGTGTTAGAAGTGTTTTGCATGATTTTTGAAGTTAGAGCCTGAAATGTCAGAAAACAGCGTTTCAGCACTTAACAAACTTGGTTCTGGCAATGCAAGCTGAAACTCGGTCTAAAATTAAAATTGCAGTCTGTGCATGAATAAAACCTATTTTGCAACACAGAGAAACATATCTGAAGGTGTTAGAAGTGTTTTGCATGATTTTTGAAGTTAGAGCCTGAAATGTCAGAAAACAGCGTTTCAGCACTTAACAAACTTGGTTCTGGCAGTGCAAGCTGAAACTCGGTCCAAAATTAAAATTGCAGTCTGTGCATGAATAAAACCTATTTTGCAACACAGAGAAACATATCTGAAGGTGTTAGAAGTGTTTTGCATGATTTTTGAAGTTAGAGCCTGAAATGTCAGAAAAAGGCATTTCAGCACATAACAAACTTGGTTCTGGCAATGCAAGCTGAAACTCGGCCAAAAATTAAAATTGCAGTCTGTGCATGAATAAAACCTATTTTGCAACACAGAGAAACATATCTGAAGGTGTTAGAAGTGTTTTGCATGATTTTTGAAGTTAGAGCCTGAAATGTCAGAAAACGGCGTTTCAGCACATAACAAACTCGGTTCAGGCAATGCAAGCTGAAACTCGGCCAAAAATTAAAATTGCAGTCTGTGCATGAATAAAACCTATTTTGCAACACAGAGAAACATATCTGAAGGTGTTAGAAGTGTTTTGCATGATTTTTGAAGTTAGAGCCTGAAATGTCAGAAAACAGCGTTTCAGCACATGACAAACTTGGTTCTGGTAATGCAAGCTGAAACTCGGCCCAAAATTAAAATTGCAGTCTGTGCATGAATAAAACCTATTTTGCAACACAGAGAAACATATTTGAAGGTGTTAGAAGTGTTTTGCATGATTTTTGAAGTTAGAGCCTGAAATGTCAGAAAAAGGCATTTCAGCACATAACAAACTTGGTTCTGGCAATGCAAGCTGAAACTCGGCCAAAAATTAAAATTGCAGTCTGTGCATGAATAAAACCTATTTTGCAACACAGAGAAACATATTTGAAGGTGTTAGAAGTGTTTTGCATGATTTTTGAAGTTAGAGCCTGAAATGTCAGAAAACGGCGTTTCAGCACATAACAAACTCGGTTCAGGCAATGCAAGCTGAAACTCGGCCAAAAATTAAAATTGCAGTCTGTGCATGAATAAAACCTATTTTGCAACACAGAGAAACATATCTGAAGGTGTTAGAAGTGTTTTGCATGATTTTTGAAGTTAGAGCCTGAAATGTCAGAAAACGGCGTTTCAGCACATAACAAACTTGGTTCAGGCAATGCAAGCTGAAACTCGGCCCAAAATTAAAATTGCAGTCTGTGCATGAATAAAACCTATTTTGCAACACAGAGAAACATATCTGAAGGTGTTAGAAGTGTTTTGCATGATTTTTGAAGTTAGAGCCTGAAATGTCAGAAAACAGCGTTTCAGCACTTAACAAACTTGGTTCTGGCAATGCAAGCTGAAACTCGGTCTAAAATTAAAATTGCAGTCTGTGCATGAATAAAACCTATTTTGCAACACAGAGAAACATATCTGAAGGTGTTAGAAGTGTTTTGCATGATTTTTGAAGTTAGAGCCTGAAATGTCAGAAAACAGCGTTTCAGCACTTAACAAACTTGGTTCTGGCAGTGCAAGCTGAAACTCGGTCCAAAATTAAAATTGCAGTCTGTGCATGAATAAAACCTATTTTGCAACACAGAGAAACATATCTGAAGGTGTTAGAAGTGTTTTGCATGATTTTTGAAGTTAGAGCCTGAAATGTCAGAAAAAGGCTTTTCAGCACATAACAAACTTGGTTCTGGCAATGCAAGCTGAAACTCGGTCCAAAATTAAAATTGCAGTCTGTGCATGAATAAAACCTATTTTGCAACACAGAGAAACATATCTGAAGGTGTTAGAAGTGTTTTGCATGATTTTTGAAGTTAGAGCCTGAAATGTCAGAAAAAGGCATTTCAGCACATAACAAACTTGGTTCTGGCAATGCAAGCTGAAACTCGGCCAAAAATTAAAATTGCAGTCTGTGCATGAATAAAACCTATTTTGCAACACAGAGAAACATATCTGAAGGTGTTAGAAGTGTTTTGCATGATTTTTGAAGTTAGAGCCTGAAATGTCAGAAAACGGCGTTTCAGCACATAACAAACTCGGTTCAGGCAATGCAAGCTGAAACTCGGCCAAAAATTAAAATTGCAGTCTGTGCATGAATAAAACCTATTTTGCAACACAGAGAAACATATCTGAAGGTGTTAGAAGTGTTTTGCATGATTTTTGAAGTTAGAGCCTGAAATGTCAGAAAACAGCGTTTCAGCACATGACAAACTTGGTTCAGGCAATGCAAGCTGAAACTCGGCCCAAAATTAAAATTGCAGTCTGTGCATGAATAAAACCTATTTTGCAACACAGAGAAACATATCTGAAGGTGTTAGAAGTGTTTTGCATGATTTTTTAAGTTAGAGCCTGAAATGTCAGAAAACAGCCTTTCAGCGCAGAACAAACTTGGTTCAGGCAATGCAAGCTGAAACTCGGTATAAAATTAAAATTGCAGTCTGTGCATGAATAAAACCTATTTTGCAACACAGAGAAACATATCTGAAGGTGTTAGAAGTGTTTTGCATGATTTTTGAAGTTAGAGCCTGAAATGTCAGAAAACAGCGTTTCAGCACTTAACAAACTTGGTTCTGGCAATGCAAGCTGAAACTCGATCCAAAATTAAAATTGCAGTCTGTGCATGAATAAAACCTATTTTGCAACACAGAGAAACATATCTGAAGGTGTTAGAAGTGTTTTGCATGATTTTTGAAGTTAGAGCCTGAAATGTCAGAAAAAGGCGTTTCAGCACATAACAAACTTGGTTCAGACAATGCAAGCTGAAACTCGGTCTAAAATTAAAATTGCAGTCTGTGCATGAATAAAACCTATTTTGCAACACAGAGAAACATATCTGAAGGTGTTAGAAGTGTTTTGCATGATTTTTGAAGTTAGAGCCTGAAATGTCAGAAAACAGCGTTTCAGCACTTAACAAACTTGGTTCTGGCAATGCAAGCTGAAACTCGGTCCAAAATTAAAATTGCAGTCTGTGCATGAATAAAACCTATTTTGCAACACATAGAAACATATCTGAAGGTGTTTGAAGTGTTTTGCATGATTTTTGAAGTTAGAGCCTGAAATGTCAGAAAACGGCGTTTCAGCACATAACAAACTTGGTTCAGGCAATGCAAGCTGAAACTCGGCCAAAAATTAAAATTGCAGTCTGTGCATGAATAAAACCTATTTTGCAACACAGAGAAACATATCTGAAGGTGTTAGAAGTGTTTTGCATGATTTTTGAAGTTAGAGCCTGAAATGTCAGAAAACAGCGTTTCAGCACATAACAAACTTGGTTCTGGTATTGCAAGCTGAAACTCGGCCCAAAATTAAAATTGCAGTCTGTGCATGAATAAAACCTATTTTGCAGCACAGAGAAACATATCTGAAGGTGTTAGAAGTGTTTTGCATGATTTTTGAAGTTAGAGCCTGAAATGTCAGAAAACGGCGTTTCAGCACATAACAAACTTGGTTCAGGCAATGCAAGGTGAAACTCGGCCCAAAATTAAAATTGCAGTCTGTGCATGAATAAAACCTATTTTGCAACACAGAGAAACATATCTGAAGGTGTTAGAAGTGTTTTGCATGATTTTTGAAGTTAGAGCCTGAAATGTCAGAAAAAGGCTTTTCAGCACATAACAAACTTGGTTCTGGCAATGCAAGCTGAAACTCGGTCCAAAATTAAAATTGCAGTCTGTGCATGAATAAAACCTATTTTGCAACACAGAGAAACATATCTGAAGGTGTTAGAAGTGTTTTGCATGATTTTTGAAGTTAGAGCCTGAAATGTCAGAAAAAGGCATTTCAGCACATAACAAACTTGGTTCTGGCAATGCAAGCTGAAACTCGGCCAAAAATTAAAATTGCAGTCTGTGCATGAATAAAACCTATTTTGCAACACAGAGAAACATATCTGAAGGTGTTAGAAGTGTTTTGCATGATTTTTGAAGTTAGAGCCTGAAATGTCAGAAAACGGCGTTTCAGCACATAACAAACTCGGTTCAGGCAATGCAAGCTGAAACTCGGCCAAAAATTAAAATTGCAGTCTGTGCATGAATAAAACCTATTTTGCAACACAGAGAAACATATCTGAAGGTGTTAGAAGTGTTTTGCATGATTTTTGAAGTTAGAGCCTGAAATGTCAGAAAACAGCGTTTCAGCACTTAACAAACTTGGTTCTGGCAATGCAAGCTGAAACTCGGCCAAAAATTAAAATTGCAGTCTGTGCATGAATAAAACCTATTTTGCAACACAGAGAAACATATCTGAAGGTGTTAGAAGTGTTTTGCATGATTTTTGAAGTTAGAGCCTGAAATGTCAGAAAACGGCGTTTCAGCACATAACAAACTCGGTTCAGGCAATGCAAGCTGAAACTCGGCCCAAAATTAAAATTGCAGTCTGTGCATGAATAAAACCTATTTTGCAGCACAGAGAAACATATCTGAAGGTGTTAGAAGTGTTTTGCATGATTTTTGAAGTTAGAGCCTGAAATGTCAGAAAACGGCGTTTCAGCACATAACAAACTTGGTTCAGGCAATGCAAGCTGAAACTCGGCCCAAAATTAAAATTGCAGTCTGTGCATGAATAAAACCTATTTTGCAACACAGAGAAACATATCTGAAGGTGTTAGAAGTGTTTTGCATGATTTTTGAAGTTAGAGCCTGAAATGTCAGAAAACAGCGTTTCAGCACTTAACAAACTTGGTTCTGGCAATGCAAGCTGAAACTCGGTCCAAAATTAAAATTGCAGTCTGTGCATGAATAAAACCTATTTTGCAACACAGAGAAACATATCTGAAGGTGTTAGAAGTGTTTTGCATGATTTTTGAAGTTAGAGCCTGAAATGTCAGAAAACAGCGTTTCAGCACTTAACAAACTTGGTTCTGGCAGTGCAAGCTGAAACTCGGTCCAAAATTAAAATTGCAGTCTGTGCATGAATAAAACCTATTTTGCAACACAGAGAAACATATCTGAAGGTGTTAGAAGTGTTTTGCATGATTTTTGAAGTTAGAGCCTGAAATGTCAGAAAAAGGCTTTTCAGCACATAACAAACTTGGTTCTGGCAATGCAAGCTGAAACTCGGTCCAAAATTAAAATTGCAGTCTGTGCATGAATAAAACCTATTTTGCAACACAGAGAAACATATCTGAAGGTGTTAGAAGTGTTTTGCATGATTTTTGAAGTTAGAGCCTGAAATTTCAGAAAAAGGCGTTTCAGCACATAACAAACTTGGTTCAGACAATGCAAGCTGAAACTCGGTCTAAAATTAAAACTGCAGTCTGTGCATGAATAAAACCTATTTTGCAACACAGAGAAACATATCTGAAGGTGTTAGAAGTGTTTTGCATGATTTTTGAAGTTAGAGCCTGAAATGCCAGAAAACGGCGTTTCAGCACATAACAAACTTGGTTCAGGCAATGCAAGCTGAAACTCGGCCCAAAATTAAAATTGCAGTCTGTGCATGAATAAAACCTATTTTGCAACACAGAGAAACATATCTGAAGGTGTTAGAAGTGTTTTGCATGATTTTTGAAGTTAGAGCCTGAAATGTCAGAAAACGCCGTTTCAGCACATAACAAACTTGGTTCAGGCAATGCAAGCTGAAACTCGGCCCAAAATTAAAATTGCAGTCTGTGCATGAATAAAACCTATTTTGCAACACAGAGAAACATATCTGAAGGTGTTAGAAGTGTTTTGCATGATTTTTGAAGTTAGAGCCTGAAATGTCAGAAAACAGCGTTTCAGCACTTAACAAACTTGGTTCTGGCAATGCAAGCTGAAACTCGATCCAAAATCAAAATTGCAGTCTGTGCATGAATAAAACCTATTTTGCAACACAGAGAAACATATCTGAAGGTGTTAGAAGTGTTTTGCATGATTTTTGAAGTTAGAGCCTGAAATGTCAGAAAAAGGCGTTTCAGCACATAACAAACTTGGTTCTGGCAATGCAAGCTGAAACTCGGTCCAAAATAAAACTTGCAGTCTGTGCATGAATAAAACCTATTTTGCAACACAGAGAAACATATCTGAAGGTGTTAGAAGTGTTTTGCATGATTTTTGAAGTTAGAGCCTGAAATGTCAGAAAACGGCGTTTCAGCACATAACAAACTTGGTTCAGGCAATGCAAGCTGAAACTCGGCCCAAAATTAAAATTGCAGTCTGTGCATGAATAAAACCTATTTTGCAACACAGAGAAACATATCTGAAGGTGTTAGAAGTGTTTTGCATGATTTTTGAAGTTAGAGCCTGAAATGTCAGAAAACAGCCTTTCAGCGCAGAACAAACTTGGTTCAGGCAATGCAAGCTGAAACTCGGTATAAAATTAAAATTGCAGTCTGTGCATGAATAAAACCTATTTTGCAACACAGAGAAACATATCTGAAGGTGTTAGAAGTGTTTTGCATGATTTTTGAAGTTAGAGCCTGAAATGTCAGAAAACAGCGTTTCAGCACTTAACAAACTTGGTTCTGGCAATGCAAGCTGAAACTCGGTCCAAAATTAAAATTGCAGTCTGTGCATGAATAAAACCTATTTTGCAACACAGAGAAACATATCTGAAGGTGTTAGAAGTGTTTTGCATGATTTTTGAAGTTAGAGCCTGAAATGTCAGAAAACAGCGTTTCAGCACTTAACAAACTTGGTTCTGGCAATGCAAGCTGAAACTCGGCCAAAAATTAAAATTGCAGTCTGTGCATGAATAAAACCTATTTTGCAACACAGAGAAACATATCTGAAGGTGTTAGAAGTGTTTTGCATGATTTTTGAAGTTAGAGCCTGAAATGTCAGAAAACAGCCTTTCAGCGCAGAACAAACTTGGTTCAGGCAATGCAAGCTGAAACTCGGACAAAAATTAAAATTGCAGTCTGTGCATGAATAAAACCTATTTTGCAACACAGAGAAACATATCTGAAGGTGTTAGAAGTGTTTTGCATGATTTTTGAAGTTAGAGCCTGAAATGTCAGAAAACAGCGTTTCAGCACATAACAAACTTGGTTCTGGTATTGCAAGCTGAAACTCGGCCCAAAATTAAAATTGCAGTCTGTGCATGAATAAAACCTATTTTGCAGCACAGAGAAACATATCTGAAGGTGTTAGAAGTGTTTTGCATGATTTTTGAAGTTAGAGCCTGAAATGTCAGAAAACGGCGTTTCAGCACATAACAAACTTGGTTCAGGCAATGCAAGGTGAAACTCGGCCCAAAATTAAAATTGCAGTCTGTGCATGAATAAAACCTATTTTGCAACACAGAGAAACATATCTGAAGGTGTTAGAAGTGTTTTGCATGATTTTTGAAGTTAGAGCCTGAAATGTCAGAAAAAGGCTTTTCAGCACATAACAAACTTGGTTCTGGCAATGCAAGCTGAAACTCGGTCCAAAATTATAATTGCAGTCTGTGCATGAATAAAACCTATTTTGCAACACAGAGAAACATATCTGAAGGTGTTAGAAGTGTTTTGCATGATTTTTGAAGTTAGAGCCTGAAATGTCAGAAAAAGGCATTTTAGCACATAACAAACTTGGTTCTGGCAATGCAAGCTGAAACTCGGCCAAAAATTAAAATTGCAGTCTGTGCATGAATAAAACCTATTTTGCAACACAGAGAAACATATCTGAAGGTGTTAGAAGTGTTTTGCATGATTTTTGAAGTTAGAGCCTGAAATGTCAGAAAACGGCGTTTCAGCACATAACAAACTCGGTTCAGGCAATGCAAGCTGAAACTCGGCCAAAAATTAAAATTGCAGTCTGTGCATGAATAAAACCTATTTTGCAACACAGAGAAACATATCTGAAGGTGTTAGAAGTGTTTTGCATGATTTTTGAAGTTAGAGCCTGAAATGTCAGAAAACAGCGTTTCAGCACATTACAAACTTGGTTCTGGTAATGCAAGCTGAAACTCGGCCCAAAATTAAAATTGCAGTCTGTGCATGAATAAAACCTATTTTGCAGCACAGAGAAACATATCTGAAGGTGTTAGAAGTGTTTTGCATGATTTTTGAAGTTAGAGCCTGAAATGTCAGAAAACGGCGTTTCAGCACATAACAAACTTGGTTCAGGCAATGCAAGCTGAAACTCGGCCCAAAATTAAAATTGCAGTCTGTTCATGAATAAAACCTATTTTGCAACACAGAGAAACATATCTGAAGGTGTTAGAAGTGTTTTGCATGATTTTTGAAGTTAGAGCCTGAAATGTCAGAAAACAGCGTTTCAGCACTTAACAAACTTGGTTCTGGCAATGCAAGCTGAAACTCGGTCTAAAATTAAAATTGCAGTCTGTGCATGAATAAAACCTATTTTGCAACACAGAGAAACATATCTGAAGGTGTTAGAAGTGTTTTGCATGATTTTTGAAGTTAGAGCCTGAAATGTCAGAAAACAGCGTTTCAGCACTTAACAAACTTGGTTCTGGCAGTGCAAGCTGAAACTCGGTCCAAAATTAAAATTGCAGTCTGTGCATGAATAAAACCTATTTTGCAACACAGAGAAACATATCTGAAGGTGTTAGAAGTGTTTTGCATGATTTTTGAAGTTAGAGCCTGAAATGTCAGAAAAAGGCTTTTCAGCACATAACAAACTTGGTTCTGGCAATGCAAGCTGAAACTCGGTCCAAAATTAAAATTGCAGTCTGTGCATGAATAAAACCTATTTTGCAACACAGAGAAACATATCTGAAGGTGTTAGAAGTGTTTTGCATGATTTTTGAAGTTAGAGCCTGAAATTTTAGAAAAAGGCGTTTCAGCACATAACAAACTTGTTTCAGACAATGCAAGCTGAAACTCGGTCTAAAATTAAAATTGCAGTCTGTGCATGAATAAAACCTATTTTGCAACACAGAGAAGCATATCTGAAGGTGTTAGAAGTGTTTTGCATGATTTTTGAAGTTAGAGCCTGAAATGTCAGAAAACGGCGTTTCAGCACATAACAAACTTGGTTCAGGCAATGCAAGCTGAAACTCGGCCAAAAATTAAAATTGCAGTCTGTGCATGAATAAAACCTATTTTGCAACACAGAGAAACATATCTGAAGCTGTTAGAAGTGTTTTGCATGATTTTTGAAGTTAGAGCCTGAAATGTCAGAAAACAGCGTTTCAGCACATAACAAACTTGGTTCTGGCAATACAAGCTGAAACTCGGCCCAAAATTAAAATTGCAGTCTGTGCATGAATAAAACCTATTTTGCAACACAGAGAAACATATCTGAAGGTGTTAGAAGTGTTTTGCATGATTTTTGAAGTTAGAGCCTGAAATGCCAGAAAACGGCGTTTCAGCACATAACAAACTTGGTTCACGCAATGCAAGCTGAAACTCGGCCCAAAATTAAAATTGCAGTCTGTGCATGAATAAAACCTATTTTGCAACACAGAGAAACATATCTGAAGGTGTTAGAAGTGTTTTGCATGATTTTTGAAGTTAGAGCCTGAAATGTCAGAAAACGGCGTTTCAGCACATAACAAACTTGGTTCAGGCAATGCAAGCTGAAACTCGGCCCAAAATTAAAATTGCAGTCTGTGCATGAATAAAACCTATTTTGCAACACAGAGAAACATATCTGAAGGTGTTAGAAGTGTTTTGCATGATTTTTGAAGTTAGAGCCTGAAATGTCAGAAAACAGCGTTTCAGCACTTAACAAACTTGGTTCTGGCAATGCAAGCTGAAACTCGGTCCAAAATCAAAATTGCAGTCTGTGCATGAATAAAATCTATTTTGCAACACAGAGAAACATATCTGAAGGTGTTAGAAGTGTTTTGCATGATTTTTGAAGTTAGAGCCTGAAATGTCAGAAAAAGGCGTTTCAGCACATAACAAACTTGGTTCTGGCAATGCAAGCTGAAACTCGGCCAAAAATTAAAATTGCAGTCTGTGCATGAATAAAACCTATTTTGCAACACAGAGAAACATATCTGAAGGTGTTAGAAGTGTTTTGCATGATTTTTGAAGTTAGAGCCTGAAATGTCAGAAAACAGCGTTTCAGCACATAACAAACTTGGTTCTGGCAATGCAAGCTGAAACTCGGCCCAAAATTAAAATTGCAGTCTGTGCATGAATAAAACCTATTTTGCAACACAGAGAAACATATCTGAAGGTGTTAGAAGTGTTTTGCATGATTTTTGAAGTTAGAGCCTGAAATGCCAGAAAACGGCGTTTCAGCACATAACAAACTTGGTTCAGGCAATGCAAGCTGAAACTCGGCCCAAAATTAAAATTGCAGTCTGTGCATGAATAAAACCTATTTTGCGACACAGAGAAACATATCTGAAGGTGTTAGAAGTGTTTTGCATGATTTTTGAAGTTAGAGCCTGAAATGTCAGAAAACGCCGTTTCAGCACATAACAAACTTGGTTCAGGCAATGCAAGCTGAAACTCGGCCCAAAATTAAAATTGCAGTCTGTGCATGAATAAAACATATTTTGCAACACAGAGAAACATATCTGAAGGTGTTAGAAGTGTTTTGCATGATTTTTGAAGTTAGAGCCTGAAATGTCAGAAAAAGGCGTTTCAGCACATAACAAACTTGGTTCTGGCAATGCAAGCTGAAACTCGGTCCAAAATAAAACTTGCAGTCTGTGCATGAATAAAACCTATTTTGCAACACAGAGAAACATATCTGAAGGTGTTAGAAGTGTTTTGCATGATTTTTGAAGTTAGAGCCTGAAATGTCAGAAAACGGCGTTTCAGCACATAACAAACTTGGTTCAGGCAATGCAAGCTGAAACTCGGCCAAAAATTAAAATTGCAGTCTGTGCATGAATAAAACCTATTTTGCAACACAGAGAAACATATCTGAAGGTGTTAGAAGTGTTTTGCATGATTTTTGAAGTTAGAGCCTGAAATGTCAGAAAACAGCGTTTCAGCACATAACAAACTTGGTTCTGGCAATGCAAGCTGAAACTCGGCCCAAAATTAAAATTGCAGTCTGTGCATGAATAAAACCTATTTTGCAACACAGAGAAACATATCTGAAATTGTTAGAAGTGTTTTGCTTGATTTTTGAAGTTAGAGCCTGAAATGCCAGAAAACGGCGTTTCAGCACATAAAAAACTTGGTTCAGGCAATGCAAGCTGAAACTCGGCCCAAAATTAAAATTGCAGTCTGTGCATGAATAAAACCTATTTTGCAACACAGAGAAACATATCTGAAGGTGTTAGAAGTGTTTTGCATGATTTTTGAAGTTAGAGCCTGAAATGTCAGAAAACGCCGTTTCAGCACATAACAAACTTGGTTCAGGCAATGCAAGCTGAAACTCGGCCCAAAATTAAAATTGCAGTCTGTGCATGAATAAAACCTATTTTGCAACACAGAGAAACATATCTGAAGGTGTTAGAAGTGTTTTGCATGATTTTTGAAGTTAGAGCCTGAAATGTCAGAAAACAGCGTTTCAGCACTTAACAAACTTGGTTCTGGCAATGCAAGCTGAAACTCGATCCAAAATCAAAATTGCAGTCTGTGCATGAATAAAACCTATTTTGCAACACAGAGAAACATATCTGAAGGTGTTAGAAGTGTTTTGCATGATTTTTGAAGTTAGAGCCTGAAATGTCAGAAAAAGGCGTTTCAGCACATAACAAACTTGGTTCTGGCAATGCAAGCTGAAACTCGGTCCAAAATAAAACTTGCAGTCTGTGCATGAATAAAACCTATTTTGCAACACAGAGAAACATATCTGAAGGTGTTAGAAGTGTTTTGCATGATTTTTGAAGTTAGAGCCTGAAATGTCAGAAAACGGCGTTTCAGCACATAACAAACTTGGTTCAGGCAATGCAAGCTGAAACTCGGCCCAAAATTAAAATTGCAGTCTGTGCATGAATAAAACCTATTTTGCAACACAGAGAAACATATCTGAAGGTGTTAGAAGTGTTTTGCATGATTTTTGAAGTTAGAGCCTGAAATGTCAGAAAACAGCCTTTCAGCGCAGAACAAACTTGGTTCAGGCAATGGAAGCTGAAACTCGGTATAAAATTAAAATTGCAGTCTGTGCATGAATAAAACCTATTTTGCAACACAGAGAAACATATCTGAAGGTGTTAGAAGTGTTTTGCATGATTTTTGAAGTTAGAGCCTGAAATGTCAGAAAACAGCGTTTCAGCACTTAACAAACTTGGTTCTGGCAATGCAAGCTGAAACTCGGTCCAAAATTAAAATTGCAGTCTGTGCATGAATAAAACCTATTTTGCAACACAGAGAAACATATCTGAAGGTGTTAGAAGTGTTTTGCATGATTTTTGAAGTTAGAGCCTGAAATGTCAGAAAACAGCGTTTCAGCACTTAACAAACTTGGTTCTGGCAATGCAAGCTGAAACTCGGCCAAAAATTAAAATTGCAGTCTGTGCATGAATAAAACCTATTTTGCAACACAGAGAAACATATCTGAAGGTGTTAGAAGTGTTTTGCATGATTTTTGAAGTTAGAGCCTGAAATGTCAGAAAACAGCCTTTCAGCGCAGAACAAACTTGGTTCAGGCAATGCAAGCTGAAACTCGGCCAAAAATTAAAATTGCAGTCTGTGCATGAATAAAACCTATTTTGCAGCACAGAGAAACATATCTGAAGGTGTTAGAAGTGTTTTGCATGATTTTTGAAGTTAGAGCCTGAAATGTCAGAAAACGGCGTTTCAGCACATAACAAACTTGGTTCAGGCAATGCAAGCTGAAACTCGGCCCAAAATTAAAATTGCAGTCTGTTCATGAATAAAACCTATTTTGCAACACAGAGAAACATATCTGAAGGTGTTAGAAGTGTTTTGCATGATTTTTGAAGTTAGAGCCTGAAATGTCAGAAAACAGCGTTTCAGCACTTAACAAACTTGGTTCTGGCAATGCAAGCTGAAACTCGGTCTAAAATTAAAATTGCAGTCTGTGCATGAATAAAACCTATTTTGCAACACAGAGAAACATATCTGAAGGTGTTAGAAGTGTTTTGCATGATTTTTGAAGTTAGAGCCTGAAATGTCAGAAAACAGCGTTTCAGCACTTAACAAACTTGGTTCTGGCAGTGCAAGCTGAAACTCGGTCCAAAATTAAAATTGCAGTCTGTGCATGAATAAAACCTATTTTGCAACACAGAGAAACATATCTGAAGGTGTTAGAAGTGTTTTGCATGATTTTTGAAGTTAGAGCCTGAAATGTCAGAAAAAGGCTTTTCAGCACATAACAAACTTGGTTCTGGCAATGCAAGCTGAAACTCGGTCCAAAATTAAAATTGCAGTCTGTGCATGAATAAAACCTATTTTGCAACACAGAGAAACATATCTGAAGGTGTTAGAAGTGTTTTGCATGATTTTTGAAGTTAGAGCCTGAAATTTTAGAAAAAGGCGTTTCAGCACATAACAAACTTGTTTCAGACAATGCAAGCTGAAACTCGGTCTAAAATTAAAATTGCAGTCTGTGCATGAATAAAACCTATTTTGCAACACAGAGAAGCATATCTGAAGGTGTTAGAAGTGTTTTGCATGATTTTTGAAGTTAGAGCCTGAAATGTCAGAAAACGGCGTTTCAGCACATAACAAACTTGGTTCAGGCAATGCAAGCTGAAACTCGGCCAAAAATTAAAATTGCAGTCTGTGCATGAATAAAACCTATTTTGCAACACAGAGAAACATATCTGAAGCTGTTAGAAGTGTTTTGCATGATTTTTGAAGTTAGAGCCTGAAATGTCAGAAAACAGCGTTTCAGCACATAACAAACTTGGTTCTGGCAATACAAGCTGAAACTCGGCCCAAAATTAAAATTGCAGTCTGTGCATGAATAAAACCTATTTTGCAACACAGAGAAACATATCTGAAGGTGTTAGAAGTGTTTTGCATGATTTTTGAAGTTAGAGCCTGAAATGCCAGAAAACGGCGTTTCAGCACATAACAAACTTGGTTCACGCAATGCAAGCTGAAACTCGGCCCAAAATTAAAATTGCAGTCTGTGCATGAATAAAACCTATTTTGCAACACAGAGAAACATATCTGAAGGTGTTAGAAGTGTTTTGCATGATTTTTGAAGTTAGAGCCTGAAATGTCAGAAAACGGCGTTTCAGCACATAACAAACTTGGTTCAGGCAATGCAAGCTGAAACTCGGCCCAAAATTAAAATTGCAGTCTGTGCATGAATAAAACCTATTTTGCAACACAGAGAAACATATCTGAAGGTGTTAGAAGTGTTTTGCATGATTTTTGAAGTTAGAGCCTGAAATGTCAGAAAACAGCGTTTCAGCACTTAACAAACTTGGTTCTGGCAATGCAAGCTGAAACTCGGTCCAAAATCAAAATTGCAGTCTGTGCATGAATAAAATCTATTTTGCAACACAGAGAAACATATCTGAAGGTGTTAGAAGTGTTTTGCATGATTTTTGAAGTTAGAGCCTGAAATGTCAGAAAAAGGCGTTTCAGCACATAACAAACTTGGTTCTGGCAATGCAAGCTGAAACTCGGCCAAAAATTAAAATTGCAGTCTGTGCATGAATAAAACCTATTTTGCAACACAGAGAAACATATCTGAAGGTGTTAGAAGTGTTTTGCATGATTTTTGAAGTTAGAGCCTGAAATGTCAGAAAACAGCGTTTCAGCACATAACAAACTTGGTTCTGGCAATGCAAGCTGAAACTCGGCCCAAAATTAAAATTGCAGTCT
Source organism: Garra rufa (assembly GCF_049309525.1). Taxonomy (NCBI): domain Eukaryota; kingdom Metazoa; phylum Chordata; class Actinopteri; order Cypriniformes; family Cyprinidae; genus Garra; species Garra rufa. Next base: position 1,863,136 of record NW_027394278.1, on the reverse strand, counting down.
GTGCATGAATAAAACCTATTTTGCAACACAGAGAAACATATCTGAAGGTGTTAGAAGTGTTTTGCATGATTTTTGAAGTTAGAGCCTGAAATGCCAGAAAACGGCGTTTCAGCACATAACAAACTTGGTTCAGGCAATGCAAGCTGAAACTCGGCCCAAAATTAAAATTGCAGTCTGTGCATGAATAAAACCTATTTTGCAACACAGAGAAACATATCTGAAGGTGTTAGAAGTGTTTTGCATGATTTTTGAAGTTAGAGCCTGAAATGTCAGAAAACAGCGTTTCAGCACATAACAAACTTGGTTCTGGCAATGCAAGCTGAAACTCGGCCCAAAATTAAAATTGCAGTCTGTGCATGAATAAAACCTATTTTGCAACACAGAGAAACATATCTGAAATTGTTAGAAGTGTTTTGCTTGATTTTTGAAGTTAGAGCCTGAAATGCCAGAAAACGGCGTTTCAGCACATAACAAACTTGGTTCAGGCAATGCAAGCTGAAACTCGGCCCAAAATTAAAATTGCAGTCTGTGCATGAATAAAACCTATTTTGCAACACAGAGAAACATATCTGAAGGTGTTAGAAGTGTTTTGCATGATTTTTGAAGTTAGAGCCTGAAATGTCAGAAAACGCCGTTTCAGCACATAACAAACTTGGTTCAGGCAATGCAAGCTGAAACTCGGCCCAAAATTAAAATTGCAGTCTGTGCATGAATAAAACCTATTTTGCAACACAGAGAAACATATCTGAAGGTGTTAGAAGTGTTTTGCATGATTTTTGAAGTTAGAGCCTGAAATGTCAGAAAACAGCGTTTCAGCACTTAACAAACTTGGTTCTGGCAATGCAAGCTGAAACTCGATCCAAAATCAAAATTGCAGTCTGTGCATGAATAAAACCTATTTTGCAACACAGAGAAACATATCTGAAGGTGTTAGAAGTGTTTTGCATGATTTTTGAAGTTAGAGCCTGAAATGTCAGAAAAAGGCGTTTCAGCACATAACAAACTTGGTTCTGGCAATGCAAGCTGAAACTCGGTCCAAAATAAAACTTGCAGTCTGTGCATGAATAAAACCTATTTTGCAACACAGAGAAACATATCTGAAGGTGTTAGAAGTGTTTTGCATGATTTTTGAAGTTAGAGCCTGAAATGTCAGAAAACGGCGTTTCAGCACATAACAAACTTGGTTCAGGCAATGCAAGCTGAAACTCGGCCCAAAATTAAAATTGCAGTCTGTGCATGAATAAAACCTATTTTGCAACACAGAGAAACATATCTGAAGGTGTTAGAAGTGTTTTGCATGATTTTTGAAGTTAGAGCCTGAAATGTCAGAAAACAGCCTTTCAGCGCAGAACAAACTTGGTTCAGGCAATGGAAGCTGAAACTCGGTATAAAATTAAAATTGCAGTCTGTGCATGAATAAAACCTATTTTGCAACACAGAGAAACATATCTGAAGGTGTTAGAAGTGTTTTGCATGATTTTTGAAGTTAGAGCCTGAAATGTCAGAAAACAGCGTTTCAGCACTTAACAAACTTGGTTCTGGCAATGCAAGCTGAAACTCGGTCCAAAATTAAAATTGCAGTCTGTGCATGAATAAAACCTATTTTGCAACACAGAGAAACATATCTGAAGGTGTTAGAAGTGTTTTGCATGATTTTTGAAGTTAGAGCCTGAAATGTCAGAAAACAGCGTTTCAGCACTTAACAAACTTGGTTCTGGCAATGCAAGCTGAAACTCGGCCAAAAATTAAAATTGCAGTCTGTGCATGAATAAAACCTATTTTGCAACACAGAGAAACATATCTGAAGGTGTTAGAAGTGTTTTGCATGATTTTTGAAGTTAGAGCCTGAAATGTCAGAAAACAGCCTTTCAGCGCAGAACAAACTTGGTTCAGGCAATGCAAGCTGAAACTCGGCCAAAAATTAAAATTGCAGTCTGTGCATGAATAAAACCTATTTTGCAACACAGAGAAACATATCTGAAGGTGTTAGAAGTGTTTTGCATGATTTTTGAAGTTAGAGCCTGAAATGTCAGAAAATGGCGTTTCAGCACATAACAAACTTGGTTCTGGCAATGCAAGCTGAAACTCGGTCCAAAATAAAAATTGCAGTCTGTGCATGAATAAAACCTATTTTGCAACACAGAGAAGCATATCTGAAGGTGTTAGAAGTGTTTTGCATGATTTTTGAAGTTAGAGCCTGAAATGTCAGAAAACGGCGTTTCAGCACATAACAAACTTGGTTCAGGCAATGCAAGCTGAAACTCGGCCAAAATTAAAATTGCAGTCTGTGCATGAATAAAACCTATTTTGCAACACAGAGAAACATATCTGAAGGTGTTAGAAGTGTTTTGCATGATTTTTGAAGTTAGAGCCTGAAATGTCAGAAAACAGCGTTTCAGCACATAACAAACTTGGTTCTGGCAATGCAAGCTGAAACTCGGCCCAAAATTAAAATTGCAGTCTGTGCATGAATAAAACCTATTTTGCAACACAGAGAAACATATCTGAAGGTGTTAGAAGTGTTTTGCATGATTTTTGAAGTTAGAGCCTGAAATGCCAGAAAACGGCGTTTCAGCACATAACAAACTTGGTTCAGGCAATGCAAGCTGAAACTCGGCCCAAAATTAAAATTGCAGTCTGTGCATGAATAAAACCTATTTTGCAACACAGAGAAACATATCTGAAGGTGTTAGAAGTGTTTGCATGATTTTTGAAGTTAGAGCCTGAAATGTCAGAAAACGCC